>NW_027144396.1:0-38015 GCF_026170545.1 Melanerpes formicivorus | reverse complement strand
ATTTGTTGACTGCCTCCAGAAGTTAGATCAGATGGCAAATTGGATTTGGTGCTAGGTCTTTCCCTTTAGGTTTTACCCCAAGAATGTTTTCATTAGTTTCGCTCACTCTCGAAATCAAGCATTTTACAGCAGGTTGGAGCAGCCTGTATCTCAGCACAGGAATAAGGTAGGGAAGAATTCTAAGGCTCATTTTGACTGCCTCCAGAAGTGAGATCAGATGGCAAATTGGATTTGGTGCTAGGTCTTTCCCTTTAGGTTTTACCCCAACAATGTTTTCATTAGTTTCGCTCACTCTCGAAATCAAGCATTTTACAGCAGGTTGGAGCAGCCTGTATCTCAGCACAGGAATAAGGTAGGGAAGAATTCTAAGGCTCATTTTGACTGCCTCCAGAAGTGAGATCAGATGGCAAATTGGATTTGGTGCTAGGTCTTTCCCTTTAGGTTTTACCCCAACAATGTTTTCATTAGTTTCGCTCACTCTCGAAATCAAGCATTTTACAGCAGGTTGGAGCAGCCTGTATCTCAGCACAGGAATAAGGTAGGGAAGAATTCTAAGGCTCATTTTGACTGCCTCCAGAAGTTAGATCAGATGGCAAATTGGATTTGGTGCTAGGTCTTTCCCTTTAGGTTTTACCCCAACAATGTTTTCATTAGTTTCGCTCACTCTCGAAATCAAGCATTTTACAGCAGGTTGGAGCAGCCTGTATCTCAGCACAGGAATAAGGTAGGGAAGAATTCTAAGGCTCATTTTGACTGCCTCCAGAAGTTAGATCAGATGGCAAATTGGATTTGGTGCTAGGTCTTTCCCTTTAGGTTTTACCCCAACAATGTTTTCATTAGTTTCGCTCACTCTCGAAATCAAGCATTTTACAGCAGGTTGGAGCAGCCTGTATCTCAGCACAGGAATAAGGTAGGGAAGAATTCTAAGGCTCATTTTGACTGCCTCCAGAAGTTAGATCAGATGGCAAATTGGATTTGGTGCTAGGTCTTTCCCTTTAGGTTTTACCCCAACAATGTTTTCATTAGTTTCGCTCACTCTCGAAATCAAGCATTTTACAGCAGGTTGGAGCAGCCTGTATCTCAGCACAGGAATAAGGTAGGGAAGAATTCTAAGGCTCATTTTGACTGCCTCCAGAAGTTAGATCAGATGGCAAATTGGATTTGGTGCTAGGTCTTTCCCTTTAGGTTTTACCCCAACAATGTTTTCATTAGTTTCGCTCACTCTCGAAATCAAGCATTTTACAGCAGGTTGGAGCAGCCTGTATCTCAGCACAGGAATAAGGTAGGGAAGAATTCTAAGGCTCATTTTGACTGCCTCCAGAAGTTAGATCAGATGGCAAATTGGATTTGGTGCTAGGTCTTTCCCTTTAGGTTTTACCCCAACAATGTTTTCATTAGTTTCGCTCACTCTCGAAATCAAGCATTTTACAGCAGGTTGGAGCAGCCTGTATCTCAGCACAGGAATAAGGTAGGGAAGAATTCTAAGGCTCATTTTGACTGCCTCCAGAAGTTAGATCAGATGGCAAATTGGATTTGGTGCTAGGTCTTTCCCTTTAGGTTTTACCCCAACAATGTTTTCATTAGTTTCGCTCACTCTCGAAATCAAGCATTTTACAGCAGGTTGGAGCAGCCGGTATCTCAGCACAGGAATAAGGTAGGGAAGAATTCTAAGGCTCATTTTGACTGCCTCCAGAAGTTAGATCAGATGGCAAATTGGATTTGGTGCTAGGTCTTTCCCTTTAGGTTTTACCCCAACAATGTTTTCATTAGTTTCGCTCACTCTCGAAATCAAGCATTTTACAGCAGGTTGGAGCAGCCTGTATCTCAGCACAGGAATAAGGTAGGGAAGAATTCTAAGGCTCATTTTGACTGCCTCCAGAAGTGAGATCAGATGGCAAATTGGATTTGGTGCTAGGTCTTTCCCTTTAGGTTTTACCCCAACAATGTTTTCATTAGTTTCGCTCACTCTCGAAATCAAGCATTTTTACAGCAGGTTGGAGCAGCCTGTATCTCAGCACAGGAATAAGGTAGGGAAGAATTCTAAGGCTCATTTTGACTGCCTCCAGAAGTGAGATCAGATGGCAAATTGGATTTGGTGCTAGGTCTTTCCCTTTAGGTTTTACCCCAACAATGTTTTCATTAGTTTCGCTCACTCTCGAAATCAAGCATTTTACAGCAGGTTGGAGCAGCCTGTATCTCAGCACAGGAATAAGGTAGGGAAGAATTCTAAGGCTCATTTTGACTGCCTCCAGAAGTTAGATCAGATGGCAAATTGGATTTGGTGCTAGGTCTTTCCCTTTAGGTTTTACCCCAACAATGTTTTCATTAGTTTCGCTCACTCTCGAAATCAAGCATTTTACAGCAGGTTGGAGCAGCCTGTATCTCAGCACAGGAATAAGGTAGGGAAGAATTCTAAGGCTCATTTTGACTGCCTCCAGAAGTGAGATCAGATGGCAAATTGGATTTGGTGCGAGGTCTTTCCCTTTAGGTTTTACCCCAACAATGTTTTCATTAGTTTCGCTCACTCTCGAAATCAAGCATTTTACAGCAGGTTGGAGCAGCCTGTATCTCAGCACAGGAATAAGGTAGGGAAGAATTCTAAGGCTCATTTTGACTGCCTCCAGAAGTTAGATCAGATGGCAAATTGGATTTGGTGCTAGGTCTTTCCCTTTAGGTTTTACCCCAACAATGTTTTCATTAGTTTCGCTCACTCTCGAAATCAAGCATTTTACAGCAGGTTGGAGCAGCCTGTATCTCAGCACAGGAATAAGGTAGGGAAGAATTCTAAGGCTCATTTTGACTGCCTCCAGAAGTTAGATCAGATGGCAAATTGGATTTGGTGCTAGGTCTTTCCCTTTAGGTTTTACCCCAACAATGTTTTCATTAGTTTCGCTCACTCTCGAAATCAAGCATTTTACAGCAGGTTGGAGCAGCCTGTATCTCAGCACAGGAATAAGGTAGGGAAGAATTCTAAGGCTCATTTTGACTGCCTCCAGAAGTGAGATCAGATGGCAAATTGGATTTGGTGCTAGGTCTTTCCCTTTAGGTTTTACCCCAACAATGTTTTCATTAGTTTCGCTCACTCTCGAAATCAAGCATTTTACAGCAGGTTGGAGCAGCCTGTATCTCAGCACAGGAATAAGGTAGGGAAGAATTCGAAGGCTCATTTTGACTGCCTCCAGAAGTTAGATCAGATGGCAAATTGGATTTGGTGCTAGGTCTTTCCCTTTAGGTTTTACCCCAACAATGTTTTCATTAGTTTCGCTCACTCTCGAAATCAAGCATTTTACAGCAGGTTGGAGCAGCCTGTATCTCAGCACAGGAATAAGGTAGGGAAGAATTCTAAGGCTCATTTTGACTGCCTCCAGAAGTGAGATCAGATGGCAAATTGGATTTGGTGCGAGGTCTTTCCCTTTAGGTTTTACCCCAACAATGTTTTCATTAGTTTCGCTCACTCTCGAAATCAAGCATTTTACAGCAGGTTGGAGCAGCCTGTATCTCAGCACAGGAATAAGGTAGGGAAGAATTCTAAGGCTCATTTTGACTGCCTCCAGAAGTTAGATCAGATGGCAAATTGGATTTGGTGCTAGGTCTTTCCCTTTAGGTTTTACCCCAACAATGTTTTCATTAGTTTCGCTCACTCTCGAAATCAAGCATTTTACAGCAGGTTGGAGCAGCCTGTATCTCAGCACAGGAATAAGGTAGGGAAGAATTCTAAGGCTCATTTTGACTGCCTCCAGAAGTTAGATCAGATGGCAAATTGGATTTGGTGCTAGGTCTTTCCCTTTAGGTTTTACCCCAACAATGTTTTCATTAGTTTCGCTCACTCTCGAAATCAAGCATTTTACAGCAGGTTGGAGCAGCCTGTATCTCAGCACAGGAATAAGGTAGGGAAGAATTCTAAGGCTCATTTTGACTGCCTCCAGAAGTTAGATCAGATGGCAAATTGGATTTGGTGCTAGGTCTTTCCCTTTAGGTTTTACCCCAACAATGTTTTCATTAGTTTCGCTCACTCTCGAAATCAAGCATTTTACAGCAGGTTGGAGCAGCCTGTATCTCAGCACAGGAATAAGGTAGGGAAGAATTCTAAGGCTCATTTTGACTGCCTCCAGAAGTTAGATCAGATGGCAAATTGGATTTGGTGCTAGGTCTTTCCCTTTAGGTTTTACCCCAACAATGTTTTCATTAGTTTCGCTCACTCTCGAAATCAAGCATTTTACAGCAGGTTGGAGCAGCCTGTATCTCAGCACAGGAATAAGGTAGGGAAGAATTCTAAGGCTCATTTTGACTGCCTCCAGAAGTTAGATCAGATGGCAAATTGGATTTGGTGCTAGGTCTTTCCCTTTAGGTTTTACCCCAACAATGTTTTCATTAGTTTCGCTCACTCTCGAAATCAAGCATTTTACAGCAGGTTGGAGCAGCCTGTATCTCAGCACAGGAATAAGGTAGGGAAGAATTCTAAGGCTCATTTTGACTGCCTCCAGAAGTTAGATCAGATGGCAAATTGGATTTGGTGCTAGGTCTTTCCCTTTAGGTTTTACCCCAACAATGTTTTCATTAGTTTCGCTCACTCTCGAAATCAAGCATTTTACAGCAGGTTGGAGCAGCCTGTATCTCAGCACAGGAATAAGGTAGGGAAGAATTCTAAGGCTCATTTTGACTGCCTCCAGAAGTTAGATCAGATGGCAAATTGGATTTGGTGCTAGGTCTTTCCCTTTAGGTTTTACCCAACAATGTTTTCATTAGTTTCGCTCACTCTCGAAATCAAGCATTTTACAGCAGGTTGGAGCAGCCGGTATCTCAGCACAGGAATAAGGTAGGGAAGAATTCTAAGGCTCATTTTGACTGCCTCCAGAAGTTAGATCAGATGGCAAATTGGATTTGGTGCTAGGTCTTTCCCTTTAGGTTTTACCCCAACAATGTTTTCATTAGTTTCGCTCACTCTCGAAATCAAGCATTTTACAGCAGGTTGGAGCAGCCTGTATCTCAGCACAGGAATAAGGTAGGGAAGAATTCTAAGGCTCATTTTGACTGCCTCCAGAAGTGAGATCAGATGGCAAATTGGATTTGGTGCTAGGTCTTTCCCTTTAGGTTTTACCCCAACAATGTTTTCATTAGTTTCGCTCACTCTCGAAATCAAGCATTTTACAGCAGGTTGGAGCAGCCTGTATCTCAGCACAGGAATAAGGTAGGGAAGAATTCTAAGGCTCATTTTGACTGCCTCCAGAAGTGAGATCAGATGGCAAATTGGATTTGGTGCTAGGTCTTTCCCTTTAGGTTTTACCCCAACAATGTTTTCATTAGTTTCGCTCACTCTCGAAATCAAGCATTTTACAGCAGGTTGGAGCAGCCTGTATCTCAGCACAGGAATAAGGTAGGGAAGAATTCTAAGGCTCATTTTGACTGCCTCCAGAAGTTAGATCAGATGGCAAATTGGATTTGGTGCTAGGTCTTTCCCTTTAGGTTTTACCCCAACAATGTTTTCATTAGTTTCGCTCACTCTCGAAATCAAGCATTTTACAGCAGGTTGGAGCAGCCTGTATCTCAGCACAGGAATAAGGTAGGGAAGAATTCTAAGGCTCATTTTGACTGCCTCCAGAAGTGAGATCAGATGGCAAATTGGATTTGGTGCGAGGTCTTTCCCTTTAGGTTTTACCCCAACAATGTTTTCATTAGTTTCGCTCACTCTCGAAATCAAGCATTTTACAGCAGGTTGGAGCAGCCTGTATCTCAGCACAGGAATAAGGTAGGGAAGAATTCTAAGGCTCATTTTGACTGCCTCCAGAAGTTAGATCAGATGGCAAATTGGATTTGGTGCTAGGTCTTTCCCTTTAGGTTTTACCCCAACAATGTTTTCATTAGTTTCGCTCACTCTCGAAATCAAGCATTTTACAGCAGGTTGGAGCAGCCTGTATCTCAGCACAGGAATAAGGTAGGGAAGAATTCTAAGGCTCATTTTGACTGCCTCCAGAAGTTAGATCAGATGGCAAATTGGATTTGGTGCTAGGTCTTTCCCTTTAGGTTTTACCCCAACAATGTTTTCATTAGTTTCGCTCACTCTCGAAATCAAGCATTTTAACAGCAGGTTGGAGCAGCCTGTATCTCAGCACAGGAATAAGGTAGGGAAGAATTCTAAGGCTCATTTTGACTGCCTCCAGAAGTGAGATCAGATGGCAAATTGGATTTGGTGCTAGGTCTTTCCCTTTAGGTTTTACCCCAACAATGTTTTCATTAGTTTCGCTCACTCTCGAAATCAAGCATTTTACAGCAGGTTGGAGCAGCCTGTATCTCAGCACAGGAATAAGGTAGGGAAGAATTCGAAGGCTCATTTTGACTGCCTCCAGAAGTTAGATCAGATGGCAAATTGGATTTGGTGCTAGGTCTTTCCCTTTAGGTTTTACCCCAACAATGTTTTCATTAGTTTCGCTCACTCTCGAAATCAAGCATTTTACAGCAGGTTGGAGCAGCCTGTATCTCAGCACAGGAATAAGGTAGGGAAGAATTCTAAGGCTCATTTTGACTGCCTCCAGAAGTGAGATCAGATGGCAAATTGGATTTGGTGCGAGGTCTTTCCCTTTAGGTTTTACCCCAACAATGTTTTCATTAGTTTCGCTCACTCTCGAAATCAAGCATTTTACAGCAGGTTGGAGCAGCCTGTATCTCAGCACAGGAATAAGGTAGGGAAGAATTCTAAGGCTCATTTTGACTGCCTCCAGAAGTTAGATCAGATGGCAAATTGGATTTGGTGCTAGGTCTTTCCCTTTAGGTTTTACCCCAACAATGTTTTCATTAGTTTCGCTCACTCTCGAAATCAAGCATTTTACAGCAGGTTGGAGCAGCCTGTATCTCAGCACAGGAATAAGGTAGGGAAGAATTCTAAGGCTCATTTTGACTGCCTCCAGAAGTTAGATCAGATGGCAAATTGGATTTGGTGCTAGGTCTTTCCCTTTAGGTTTTACCCCAACAATGTTTTCATTAGTTTCGCTCACTCTCGAAATCAAGCATTTTACAGCAGGTTGGAGCAGCCTGTATCTCAGCACAGGAATAAGGTAGGGAAGAATTCTAAGGCTCATTTTGACTGCCTCCAGAAGTTAGATCAGATGGCAAATTGGATTTGGTGCTAGGTCTTTCCCTTTAGGTTTTACCCCAACAATGTTTTCATTAGTTTCGCTCACTCTCGAAATCAAGCATTTTACAGCAGGTTGGAGCAGCCTGTATCTCAGCACAGGAATAAGGTAGGGAAGAATTCTAAGGCTCATTTTGACTGCCTCCAGAAGTGAGATCAGATGGCAAATTGGATTTGGTGCTAGGTCTTTCCCTTTAGGTTTTACCCCAACAATGTTTTCATTAGTTTCGCTCACTCTCGAAATCAAGCATTTTACAGCAGGTTGGAGCAGCCTGTATCTCAGCACAGGAATAAGGTAGGGAAGAATTCTAAGGCTCATTTTGACTGCCTCCAGAAGTTAGATCAGATGGCAAATTGGATTTGGTGCTAGGTCTTTCCCTTTAGGTTTTACCCCAACAATGTTTTCATTAGTTTCGCTCACTCTCGAAATCAAGCATTTTACAGCAGATTGGAGCAGCCTGTATCTCAGCACAGGAATAAGGTAGGGAAGAATTCTAAGGATCATTTTGACTGCCTCCAGAAGTTAGATCAGATGGCAAATTGGATTTGGTGCTAGGTCTTTCCCTTTAGGTTTTACCCCAACAATGTTTTCATTAGTTTCGCTCACTCTCGAAATCAAGCATTTTACAGCAGGTTGGAGCAGCCTGTATCTCAGCACAGGAATAAGGTAGGGAAGAATTCTAAGGCTCATTTTGACTGCCTCCAGAAGTGAGATCAGATGGCAAATTGGATTTGGTGCGAGGTCTTTCCCTTTAGGTTTTACCCCAACAATGTTTTCATTAGTTTCGCTCACTCTCGAAATCAAGCATTTTACAGCAGGTTGGAGCAGCCTGTATCTCAGCACAGGAATAAGGTAGGGAAGAATTCTAAGGCTCATTTTGACTGCCTCCAGAAGTTAGATCAGATGGCAAATTGGATTTGGTGCTAGGTCTTTCCCTTTAGGTTTTACCCCAACAATGTTTTCATTAGTTTCGCTCACTCTCGAAATCAAGCATTTTACAGCAGGTTGGAGCAGCCTGTATCTCAGCACAGGAATAAGGTAGGGAAGAATTCTAAGGCTCATTTTGACTGCCTCCAGAAGTTAGATCAGATGGCAAATTGGATTTGGTGCTAGGTCTTTCCCTTTAGGTTTTACCCCAACAATGTTTTCATTAGTTTCGCTCACTCTCGAAATCAAGCATTTTACAGCAGGTTGGAGCAGCCTGTATCTCAGCACAGGAATAAGGTAGGGAAGAATTCTAAGGCTCATTTTGACTGCCTCCAGAAGTTAGATCAGATGGCAAATTGGATTTGGTGCTAGGTCTTTCCCTTTAGGTTTTACCCCAACAATGTTTTCATTAGTTTCGCTCACTCTCGAAATCAAGCATTTTACAGCAGGTTGGAGCAGCCTGTATCTCAGCACAGGAATAAGGTAGGGAAGAATTCTAAGGCTCATTTTGACTGCCTCCAGAAGTTAGATCAGATGGCAAATTGGATTTGGTGCTAGGTCTTTCCCTTTAGGTTTTACTCCAACAATGTTTTCATTAGTTTCGCTCACTCTCGAAATCAAGCATTTTACAGCAGGTTGGAGCAGCCTGTATCTCAGCACAGGAATAAGGTAGGGAAGAATTCGAAGGATCATTTTGACTGCCTCCAGAAGTTAGATCAGATGGCAAATTGGATTTGGTGCTAGGTCTTTCCCTTTAGGTTTTACCCCCACAATGTTTTCATTAGTTTCGCTCACTCTCGAAATCAAGCATTTTACAGCAGGTTGGAGCAGCCTGTATCTCAGCACAGGAATAAGGTAGGGAAGAATTCTAAGGCTCATTTTGACTGCCTCCAGAAGTGAGATCAGATGGCAAATTGGATTTGGTGCTAGGTCTTTCCCTTTAGGTTTTACCCCAACAATGTTTTCATTAGTTTCGCTCACTCTCGAAATCAAGCATTTTACAGCAGGTTGGAGCAGCCTGTATCTCAGCACAGGAATAAGGTAGGGAAGAATTCTAAGGCTCATTTTGACTGCCTCCAGAAGTTAGATCAGATGGCAAATTGGATTTGGTGCTAGGTCTTTCCCTTTAGGTTTTACCCCAACAATGTTTTCATTAGTTTCGCTCACTCTCGAAATCAAGCATTTTACAGCAGATTGGAGCAGCCTGTATCTCAGCACAGGAATAAGGTAGGGAAGAATTCTAAGGCTCATTTTGACTGCCTCCAGAAGTTAGATCAGATGGCAAATTGGATTTGGTGCTAGGTCTTTCCCTTTAGGTTTTACCCCAACAATGTTTTCATTAGTTTCGCTCACTCTCGAAATCAAGCATTTTACAGCAGGTTGGAGCAGCCTGTATCTCAGCACAGGAATAAGGTAGGGAAGAATTCTAAGGCTCATTTTGACTGCCTCCAGAAGTGAGATCAGATGGCAAATTGGATTTGGTGCTAGGTCTTTCCCTTTAGGTTTTACCCCAACAATGTTTTCATTAGTTTCGCTCACTCTCGAAATCAAGCATTTTACAGCAGGTTGGAGCAGCCTGTATCTCAGCACAGGAATAAGGTAGGGAAGAATTCGAAGGCTCATTTTGACTGCCTCCAGAAGTTAGATCAGATGGCAAATTGGATTTGGTGCTAGGTCTTTCCCTTTAGGTTTTACCCCAACAATGTTTTCATTAGTTTCGCTCACTCTCGAAATCAAGCATTTTACAGCAGGTTGGAGCAGCCTGTATCTCAGCACAGGAATAAGGTAGGGAAGAATTCTAAGGCTCATTTTGACTGCCTCCAGAAGTGAGATCAGATGGCAAATTGGATTTGGTGCGAGGTCTTTCCCTTTAGGTTTTACCCCAACAATGTTTTCATTAGTTTCGCTCACTCTCGAAATCAAGCATTTTACAGCAGGTTGGAGCAGCCTGTATCTCAGCACAGGAATAAGGTAGGGAAGAATTCTAAGGCTCATTTTGACTGCCTCCAGAAGTTAGATCAGATGGCAAATTGGATTTGGTGCTAGGTCTTTCCCTTTAGGTTTTACCCCAACAATGTTTTCATTAGTTTCGCTCACTCTCGAAATCAAGCATTTTACAGCAGGTTGGAGCAGCCTGTATCTCAGCACAGGAATAAGGTAGGGAAGAATTCTAAGGCTCATTTTGACTGCCTCCAGAAGTTAGATCAGATGGCAAATTGGATTTGGTGCTAGGTCTTTCCCTTTAGGTTTTACCCCAACAATGTTTTCATTAGTTTCGCTCACTCTCGAAATCAAGCATTTTACAGCAGGTTGGAGCAGCCTGTATCTCAGCACAGGAATAAGGTAGGGAAGAATTCGAAGGCTCATTTTGACTGCCTCCAGAAGTTAGATCAGATGGCAAATTGGATTTGGTGCTAGGTCTTTCCCTTTAGGTTTTACCCCAACAATGTTTTCATTAGTTTCGCTCACTCTCGAAATCAAGCATTTTACAGCAGGTTGGAGCAGCCTGTATCTCAGCACAGGAATAAGGTAGGGAAGAATTCTAAGGCTCATTTTGACTGCCTCCAGAAGTGAGATCAGATGGCAAATTGGATTTGGTGCTAGGTCTTTCCCTTTAGGTTTTACCCCAACAATGTTTTCATTAGTTTCGCTCACTCTCGAAATCAAGCATTTTACAGCAGGTTGGAGCAGCCTGTATCTCAGCACAGGAATAAGGTAGGGAAGAATTCTAAGGCTCATTTTGACTGCCTCCAGAAGTTAGATCAGATGGCAAATTGGATTTGGTGCTAGGTCTTTCCCTTTAGGTTTTACCCCAACAATGTTTTCATTAGTTTCGCTCACTCTCGAAATCAAGCATTTTACAGCAGGTTGGAGCAGCCTGTATCTCAGCACAGGAATAAGGTAGGGAAGAATTCGAAGGCTCATTTTGACTGCCTCCAGAAGTGAGATCAGATGGCAAATTGGATTTGGTGCTAGGTCTTTCCCTTTAGGTTTTACCCCAACAATGTTTTCATTAGTTTCGCTCACTCTCGAAATCAAGCATTTTACAGCAGGTTGGAGCAGCCTGTATCTCAGCACAGGAATAAGGTAGGGAAGAATTCTAAGGCTCATTTTGACTGCCTCCAGAAGTTAGATCAGATGGCAAATTGGATTTGGTGCTAGGTCTTTCCCTTTAGGTTTTACCCCAACAATGTTTTCATTAGTTTCGCTCACTCTCGAAATCAAGCATTTTACAGCAGGTTGGAGCAGCCTGTATCTCAGCACAGGAATAAGGTAGGGAAGAATTCTAAGGCTCATTTTGACTGCCTCCAGAAGTTAGATCAGATGGCAAATTGGATTTGGTGCTAGGTCTTTCCCTTTAGGTTTTACCCCAACAATGTTTTCATTAGTTTCGCTCACTCTCGAAATCAAGCATTTTACAGCAGGTTGGAGCAGCCTGTATCTCAGCACAGGAATAAGGTAGGGAAGAATTCTAAGGCTCATTTTGACTGCCTCCAGAAGTTAGATCAGATGGCAAATTGGATTTGGTGCTAGGTCTTTCCCTTTAGGTTTTACCCCAACAATGTTTTCATTAGTTTCGCTCACTCTCGAAATCAAGCATTTTACAGCAGGTTGGAGCAGCCTGTATCTCAGCACAGGAATAAGGTAGGGAAGAATTCTAAGGCTCATTTTGACTGCCTCCAGAAGTTAGATCAGATGGCAAATTGGATTTGGTGCTAGGTCTTTCCCTTTAGGTTTTACCCCAACAATGTTTTCATTAGTTTCGCTCACTCTCGAAATCAAGCATTTTACAGCAGGTTGGAGCAGCCTGTATCTCAGCACAGGAATAAGGTAGGGAAGAATTCTAAGGCTCATTTTGACTGCCTCCAGAAGTTAGATCAGATGGCAAATTGGATTTGGTGCTAGGTCTTTCCCTTTAGGTTTTACCCCAACAATGTTTTCATTAGTTTCGCTCACTCTCGAAATCAAGCATTTTACAGCAGGTTGGAGCAGCCTGTATCTCAGCACAGGAATAAGGTAGGGAAGAATTCTAAGGCTCATTTTGACTGCCTCCAGAAGTTAGATCAGATGGCAAATTGGATTTGGTGCTAGGTCTTTCCCTTTAGGTTTTACCCCAACAATGTTTTCATTAGTTTCGCTCACTCTCGAAATCAAGCATTTTACAGCAGGTTGGAGCAGCCTGTATCTCAGCACAGGAATAAGGTAGGGAAGAATTCTAAGGCTCATTTTGACTGCCTCCAGAAGTTAGATCAGATGGCAAATTGGATTTGGTGCTAGGTCTTTCCCTTTAGGTTTTACCCCAACAATGTTTTCATTAGTTTCGCTCACTCTCGAAATCAAGCATTTTACAGCAGGTTGGAGCAGCCTGTATCTCAGCACAGGAATAAGGTAGGGAAGAATTCTAAGGCTCATTTTGACTGCCTCCAGAAGTTAGATCAGATGGCAAATTGGATTTGGTGCTAGGTCTTTCCCTTTAGGTTTTACCCCAACAATGTTTTCATTAGTTTCGCTCACTCTCGAAATCAAGCATTTTACAGCAGGTTGGAGCAGCCTGTATCTCAGCACAGGAATAAGGTAGGGAAGAATTCTAAGGCTCATTTTGACTGCCTCCAGAAGTTAGATCAGATGGCAAATTGGATTTGGTGCTAGGTCTTTCCCTTTAGGTTTTACCCCAACAATGTTTTCATTAGTTTCGCTCACTCTCGAAATCAAGCATTTTACAGCAGGTTGGAGCAGCCTGTATCTCAGCACAGGAATAAGGTAGGGAAGAATTCTAAGGCTCATTTTGACTGCCTCCAGAAGTTAGATCAGATGGCAAATTGGATTTGGTGCTAGGTCTTTCCCTTTAGGTTTTACCCCAACAATGTTTTCATTAGTTTCGCTCACTCTCGAAATCAAGCATTTTACAGCAGGTTGGAGCAGCCTGTATCTCAGCACAGGAATAAGGTAGGGAAGAATTCTAAGGCTCATTTTGACTGCCTCCAGAAGTTAGATCAGATGGCAAATTGGATTTGGTGCTAGGTCTTTCCCTTTAGGTTTTACCCCAACAATGTTTTCATTAGTTTCGCTCACTCTCGAAATCAAGCATTTTACAGCAGGTTGGAGCAGCCTGTATCTCAGCACAGGAATAAGGTAGGGAAGAATTCTAAGGCTCATTTTGACTGCCTCCAGAAGTTAGATCAGATGGCAAATTGGATTTGGTGCTAGGTCTTTCCCTTTAGGTTTTACCCCAACAATGTTTTCATTAGTTTCGCTCACTCTCGAAATCAAGCATTTTACAGCAGGTTGGAGCAGCCTGTATCTCAGCACAGGAATAAGGTAGGGAAGAATTCGAAGGCTCATTTTGACTGCCTCCAGAAGTTAGATCAGATGGCAAATTGGATTTGGTGCTAGGTCTTTCCCTTTAGGTTTTACCCCAACAATGTTTTCATTAGTTTCGCTCACTCTCGAAATCAAGCATTTTACAGCAGGTTGGAGCAGCCTGTATCTCAGCACAGGAATAAGGTAGGGAAGAATTCTAAGGCTCATTTTGACTGCCTCCAGAAGTGAGATCAGATGGCAAATTGGATTTGGTGCTAGGTCTTTCCCTTTAGGTTTTACCCCAACAATGTTTTCATTAGTTTCGCTCACTCTCGAAATCAAGCATTTTACAGCAGGTTGGAGCAGCCTGTATCTCAGCACAGGAATAAGGTAGGGAAGAATTCTAAGGCTCATTTTGACTGCCTCCAGAAGTTAGATCAGATGGCAAATTGGATTTGGTGCTAGGTCTTTCCCTTTAGGTTTTACCCCAACAATGTTTTCATTAGTTTCGCTCACTCTCGAAATCAAGCATTTTACAGCAGGTTGGAGCAGCCTGTATCTCAGCACAGGAATAAGGTAGGGAAGAATTCTAAGGCTCATTTTGACTGCCTCCAGAAGTTAGATCAGATGGCAAATTGGATTTGGTGCTAGGTCTTTCCCTTTAGGTTTTACCCCAACAATGTTTTCATTAGTTTCGCTCACTCTCGAAATCAAGCATTTTACAGCAGGTTGGAGCAGCCTGTATCTCAGCACAGGAATAAGGTAGGGAAGAATTCTAAGGCTCATTTTGACTGCCTCCAGAAGTGAGATCAGATGGCAAATTGGATTTGGTGCTAGGTCTTTCCCTTTAGGTTTTACCCCAACAATGTTTTCATTAGTTTCGCTCACTCTCGAAATCAAGCATTTTACAGCAGGTTGGAGCAGCCTGTATCTCAGCACAGGAATAAGGTAGGGAAGAATTCTAAGGCTCATTTTGACTGCCTCCAGAAGTTAGATCAGATGGCAAATTGGATTTGGTGCTAGGTCTTTCCCTTTAGGTTTTACCCCAACAATGTTTTCATTAGTTTCGCTCACTCTCGAAATCAAGCATTTTACAGCAGGTTGGAGCAGCCTGTATCTCAGCACAGGAATAAGGTAGGGAAGAATTCTAAGGCTCATTTTGACTGCCTCCAGAAGTTAGATCAGATGGCAAATTGGATTTGGTGCTAGGTCTTTCCCTTTAGGTTTTACCCCAACAATGTTTTCATTAGTTTCGCTCACTCTCGAAATCAAGCATTTTACAGCAGGTTGGAGCAGCCTGTATCTCAGCACAGGAATAAGGTAGGGAAGAATTCTAAGGCTCATTTTGACTGCCTCCAGAAGTTAGATCAGATGGCAAATTGGATTTGGTGCTAGGTCTTTCCCTTTAGGTTTTACCCCCAACAATGTTTTCATTAGTTTCGCTCACTCTCGAAATCAAGCATTTTACAGCAGGTTGGAGCAGCCTGTATCTCAGCACAGGAATAAGGTAGGGAAGAATTCTAAGGCTCATTTTGACTGCCTCCAGAAGTTAGATCAGATGGCAAATTGGATTTGGTGCTAGGTCTTTCCCTTTAGGTTTTACCCCAACAATGTTTTCATTAGTTTCGCTCACTCTCGAAATCTAGCATTTTACAGCAGGTTGGAGCAGCCTGTATCTCAGCACAGGAATAAGGTAGGGAAGAATTCTAAGGATCATTTTGACTGCCTCCAGAAGTTAGATCAGATGGCAAATTGGATTTGGTGCTAGGTCTTTCCCTTTAGGTTTTACCCCAACAATGTTTTCATTAGTTTCGCTCACTCTCGAAATCAAGCATTTTACAGCAGGTTGGAGCAGCCTGTATCTCAGCACAGGAATAAGGTAGGGAAGAATTCTAAGGCTCATTTTGACTGCCTCCAGAAGTTAGATCAGATGGCAAATTGGATTTGGTGCTAGGTCTTTCCCTTTAGGTTTTACCCCAACAATGTTTTCATTAGTTTCGCTCACTCTCGAAATCAAGCATTTTACAGCAGGTTGGAGCAGCCTGTATCTCAGCACAGGAATAAGGTAGGGAAGAATTCTAAGGCTCATTTTGACTGCCTCCAGAAGTTAGATCAGATGGCAAATTGGATTTGGTGCTAGGTCTTTCCCTTTAGGTTTTACCCCAACAATGTTTTCATTAGTTTCGCTCACTCTCGAAATCAAGCATTTTACAGCAGGTTGGAGCAGCCTGTATCTCAGCACAGGAATAAGGTAGGGAAGAATTCTAAGGCTCATTTTGACTGCCTCCAGAAGTTAGATCAGATGGCAAATTGGATTTGGTGCTAGGTCTTTCCCTTTAGGTTTTACCCCAACAATGTTTTCATTAGTTTCGCTCACTCTCGAAATCAAGCATTTTACAGCAGGTTGGAGCAGCCTGTATCTCAGCACAGGAATAAGGTAGGGAAGAATTCTAAGGCTCATTTTGACTGCCTCCAGAAGTTAGATCAGATGGCAAATTGGATTTGGTGCTAGGTCTTTCCCTTTAGGTTTTACCCCAACAATGTTTTCATTAGTTTCGCTCACTCTCGAAATCTAGCATTTTACAGCAGGTTGGAGCAGCCTGTATCTCAGCACAGGAATAAGGTAGGGAAGAATTCTAAGGATCATTTTGACTGCCTCCAGAAGTGAGATCAGATGGCAAATTGGATTTGGTGCTAGGTCTTTCCCTTTAGGTTTTACCCCAACAATGTTTTCATTAGTTTCGCTCACTCTCGAAATCAAGCATTTTACAGCAGGTTGGAGCAGCCTGTATCTCAGCACAGGAATAAGGTAGGGAAGAATTCGAAGGCTCATTTTGACTGCCTCCAGAAGTTAGATCAGATGGCAAATTGGATTTGGTGCTAGGTCTTTCCCTTTAGGTTTTACCCCAACAATGTTTTCATTAGTTTCGCTCACTCTCGAAATCAAGCATTTTACAGCAGGTTGGAGCAGCCTGTATCTCAGCACAGGAATAAGGTAGGGAAGAATTCTAAGGCTCATTTTGACTGCCTCCAGAAGTGAGATCAGATGGCAAATTGGATTTGGTGCTAGGTCTTTCCCTTTAGGTTTTACCCCAACAATGTTTTCATTAGTTTCGCTCACTCTCGAAATCAAGCATTTTACAGCAGGTTGGAGCAGCCTGTATCTCAGCACAGGAATAAGGTAGGGAAGAATTCTAAGGCTCATTTTGACTGCCTCCAGAAGTTAGATCAGATGGCAAATTGGATTTGGTGCTAGGTCTTTCCCTTTAGGTTTTACCCCAACAATGTTTTCATTAGTTTCGCTCACTCTCGAAATCAAGCATTTTACAGCAGGTTGGAGCAGCCTGTATCTCAGCACAGGAATAAGGTAGGGAAGAATTCTAAGGCTCATTTTGACTGCCTCCAGAAGTTAGATCAGATGGCAAATTGGATTTGGTGCTAGGTCTTTCCCTTTAGGTTTTACCCCAACAATGTTTTCATTAGTTTCGCTCACTCTCGAAATCAAGCATTTTACAGCAGGTTGGAGCAGCCTGTATCTCAGCACAGGAATAAGGTAGGGAAGAATTCTAAGGCTCATTTTGACTGCCTCCAGAAGTGAGATCAGATGGCAAATTGGATTTGGTGCTAGGTCTTTCCCTTTAGGTTTTACCCCAACAATGTTTTCATTAGTTTCGCTCACTCTCGAAATCAAGCATTTTACAGCAGGTTGGAGCAGCCTGTATCTCAGCACAGGAATAAGGTAGGGAAGAATTCTAAGGCTCATTTTGACTGCCTCCAGAAGTTAGATCAGATGGCAAATTGGATTTGGTGCTAGGTCTTTCCCTTTAGGTTTTACCCCAACAATGTTTTCATTAGTTTCGCTCACTCTCGAAATCAAGCATTTTACAGCAGGTTGGAGCAGCCTGTATCTCAGCACAGGAATAAGGTAGGGAAGAATTCTAAGGCTCATTTTGACTGCCTCCAGAAGTTAGATCAGATGGCAAATTGGATTTGGTGCTAGGTCTTTCCCTTTAGGTTTTACCCCAACAATGTTTTCATTAGTTTCGCTCACTCTCGAAATCAAGCATTTTACAGCAGGTTGGAGCAGCCTGTATCTCAGCACAGGAATAAGGTAGGGAAGAATTCTAAGGCTCATTTTGACTGCCTCCAGAAGTTAGATCAGATGGCAAATTGGATTTGGTGCTAGGTCTTTCCCTTTAGGTTTTACCCCAACAATGTTTTCATTAGTTTCGCTCACTCTCGAAATCAAGCATTTTACAGCAGGTTGGAGCAGCCTGTATCTCAGCACAGGAATAAGGTAGGGAAGAATTCTAAGGCTCATTTTGACTGCCTCCAGAAGTTAGATCAGATGGCAAATTGGATTTGGTGCTAGGTCTTTCCCTTTAGGTTTTACCCCAACAATGTTTTCATTAGTTTCGCTCACTCTCGAAATCTAGCATTTTACAGCAGGTTGGAGCAGCCTGTATCTCAGCACAGGAATAAGGTAGGGAAGAATTCTAAGGATCATTTTGACTGCCTCCAGAAGTGAGATCAGATGGCAAATTGGATTTGGTGCTAGGTCTTTCCCTTTAGGTTTTACCCCAACAATGTTTTCATTAGTTTCGCTCACTCTCGAAATCAAGCATTTTACAGCAGGTTGGAGCAGCCTGTATCTCAGCACAGGAATAAGGTAGGGAAGAATTCTAAGGCTCATTTTGACTGCCTCCAGAAGTTAGATCAGATGGCAAATTGGATTTGGTGCTAGGTCTTTCCCTTTAGGTTTTACCCCAACAATGTTTTCATTAGTTTCGCTCACTCTCGAAATCAAGCATTTTACAGCAGGTTGGAGCAGCCTGTATCTCAGCACAGGAATAAGGTAGGGAAGAATTCTAAGGCTCATTTTGACTGCCTCCAGAAGTTAGATCAGATGGCAAATTGGATTTGGTGCTAGGTCTTTCCCTTTAGGTTTTACCCCAAGAATGTTTTCATTAGTTTCGCTCACTCTCGAAATCAAGCATTTTACAGCAGGTTGGAGCAGCCTGTATCTCAGCACAGGAATAAGGTAGGGAAGAATTCTAAGGCTCATTTTGACTGCCTCCAGAAGTTAGATCAGATGGCAAATTGGATTTGGTGCTAGGTCTTTCCCTTTAGGTTTTACCCCAACAATGTTTTCATTAGTTTCGCTCACTCTCGAAATCAAGCATTTTACAGCAGGTTGGAGCAGCCTGTATCTCAGCACAGGAATAAGGTAGGGAAGAATTCTAAGGCTCATTTTGACTGCCTCCAGAAGTGAGATCAGATGGCAAATTGGATTTGGTGCTAGGTCTTTCCCTTTAGGTTTTACCCCAACAATGTTTTCATTAGTTTCGCTCACTCTCGAAATCAAGCATTTTACAGCAGGTTGGAGCAGCCTGTATCTCAGCACAGGAATAAGGTAGGGAAGAATTCTAAGGCTCATTTTGACTGCCTCCAGAAGTGAGATCAGATGGCAAATTGGATTTGGTGCTAGGTCTTTCCCTTTAGGTTTTACCCCAACAATGTTTTCATTAGTTTCGCTCACTCTCGAAAGCAAGCATTTTACAGCAGGTTGGAGCAGCCTGTATCTCAGCACAGGAATAAGGTAGGGAAGAATTCTAAGGATCATTTTGACTGCCTCCAGAAGTTAGATCAGATGGCAAATTGGATTTGGTGCTAGGTCTTTCCCTTTAGGTTTTACCCCAACAATGTTTTCATTAGTTTCGCTCACTCTCGAAATCAAGCATTTTACAGCAGGTTGGAGCAGCCTGTATCTCAGCACAGGAATAAGGTAGGGAAGAATTCTAAGGCTCATTTTGACTGCCTCCAGAAGTGAGATCAGATGGCAAATTGGATTTGGTGCTAGGTCTTTCCCTTTAGGTTTTACCCCAACAATGTTTTCATTAGTTTCGCTCACTCTCGAAATCTAGCATTTTACAGCAGGTTGGAGCAGCCTGTATCTCAGCACAGGAATAAGGTAGGGAAGAATTCTAAGGATCATTTTGACTGCCTCCAGAAGTTAGATCAGATGGCAAATTGGATTTGGTGCTAGGTCTTTCCCTTTAGGTTTTACCCCAACAATGTTTTCATTAGTTTCGCTCACTCTCGAAATCAAGCATTTTACAGCAGGTTGGAGCAGCCTGTATCTCAGCACAGGAATAAGGTAGGGAAGAATTCTAAGGCTCATTTTGACTGCCTCCAGAAGTTAGATCAGATGGCAAATTGGATTTGGTGCTAGGTCTTTCCCTTTAGGTTTTACCCCAACAATGTTTTCATTAGTTTCGCTCACTCTCGAAATCAAGCATTTTACAGCAGGTTGGAGCAGCCTGTATCTCAGCACAGGAATAAGGTAGGGAAGAATTCTAAGGCTCATTTTGACTGCCTCCAGAAGTGAGATCAGATGGCAAATTGGATTTGGTGCTAGGTCTTTCCCTTTAGGTTTTACCCCAACAATGTTTTCATTAGTTTCGCTCACTCTCGAAATCAAGCATTTTACAGCAGGTTGGAGCAGCCTGTATCTCAGCACAGGAATAAGGTAGGGAAGAATTCTAAGGCTCATTTTGACTGCCTCCAGAAGTTAGATCAGATGGCAAATTGGATTTGGTGCTAGGTCTTTCCCTTTAGGTTTTACCCCAACAATGTTTTCATTAGTTTCGCTCACTCTCGAAATCAAGCATTTTACAGCAGGTTGGAGCAGCCTGTATCTCAGCACAGGAATAAGGTAGGGAAGAATTCTAAGGCTCATTTTGACTGCCTCCAGAAGTTAGATCAGATGGCAAATTGGATTTGGTGCTAGGTCTTTCCCTTTAGGTTTTACCCCAACAATGTTTTCATTAGTTTCGCTCACTCTCGAAATCAAGCATTTTACAGCAGGTTGGAGCAGCCTGTATCTCAGCACAGGAATAAGGTAGGGAAGAATTCTAAGGCTCATTTTGACTGCCTCCAGAAGTTAGATCAGATGGCAAATTGGATTTGGTGCTAGGTCTTTCCCTTTAGGTTTTACCCCAACAATGTTTTCATTAGTTTCGCTCACTCTCGAAATCAAGCATTTTACAGCAGGTTGGAGCAGCCTGTATCTCAGCACAGGAATAAGGTAGGGAAGAATTCTAAGGCTCATTTTGACTGCCTCCAGAAGTTAGATCAGATGGCAAATTGGATTTGGTGCTAGGTCTTTCCCTTTAGGTTTTACCCCAACAATGTTTTCATTAGTTTCGCTCACTCTCGAAATCTAGCATTTTACAGCAGGTTGGAGCAGCCTGTATCTCAGCACAGGAATAAGGTAGGGAAGAATTCTAAGGATCATTTTGACTGCCTCCAGAAGTGAGATCAGATGGCAAATTGGATTTGGTGCTAGGTCTTTCCCTTTAGGTTTTACCCCAACAATGTTTTCATTAGTTTCGCTCACTCTCGAAATCAAGCATTTTACAGCAGGTTGGAGCAGCCTGTATCTCAGCACAGGAATAAGGTAGGGAAGAATTCTAAGGCTCATTTTGACTGCCTCCAGAAGTTAGATCAGATGGCAAATTGGATTTGGTGCTAGGTCTTTCCCTTTAGGTTTTACCCCAACAATGTTTTCATTAGTTTCGCTCACTCTCGAAATCAAGCATTTTACAGCAGGTTGGAGCAGCCTGTATCTCAGCACAGGAATAAGGTAGGGAAGAATTCTAAGGCTCATTTTGACTGCCTCCAGAAGTTAGATCAGATGGCAAATTGGATTTGGTGCTAGGTCTTTCCCTTTAGGTTTTACCCCAAGAATGTTTTCATTAGTTTCGCTCACTCTCGAAATCAAGCATTTTACAGCAGGTTGGAGCAGCCTGTATCTCAGCACAGGAATAAGGTAGGGAAGAATTCTAAGGCTCATTTTGACTGCCTCCAGAAGTTAGATCAGATGGCAAATTGGATTTGGTGCTAGGTCTTTCCCTTTAGGTTTTACCCCAACAATGTTTTCATTAGTTTCGCTCACTCTCGAAATCAAGCATTTTACAGCAGGTTGGAGCAGCCTGTATCTCAGCACAGGAATAAGGTAGGGAAGAATTCTAAGGCTCATTTTGACTGCCTCCAGAAGTGAGATCAGATGGCAAATTGGATTTGGTGCTAGGTCTTTCCCTTTAGGTTTTACCCCAACAATGTTTTCATTAGTTTCGCTCACTCTCGAAATCAAGCATTTTACAGCAGGTTGGAGCAGCCTGTATCTCAGCACAGGAATAAGGTAGGGAAGAATTCTAAGGCTCATTTTGACTGCCTCCAGAAGTGAGATCAGATGGCAAATTGGATTTGGTGCTAGGTCTTTCCCTTTAGGTTTTACCCCAACAATGTTTTCATTAGTTTCGCTCACTCTCGAAAGCAAGCATTTTACAGCAGGTTGGAGCAGCCTGTATCTCAGCACAGGAATAAGGTAGGGAAGAATTCTAAGGATCATTTTGACTGCCTCCAGAAGTTAGATCAGATGGCAAATTGGATTTGGTGCTAGGTCTTTCCCTTTAGGTTTTACCCCAACAATGTTTTCATTAGTTTCGCTCACTCTCGAAATCAAGCATTTTACAGCAGGTTGGAGCAGCCTGTATCTCAGCACAGGAATAAGGTAGGGAAGAATTCTAAGGCTCATTTTGACTGCCTCCAGAAGTGAGATCAGATGGCAAATTGGATTTGGTGCTAGGTCTTTCCCTTTAGGTTTTACCCCAACAATGTTTTCATTAGTTTCGCTCACTCTCGAAATCTAGCATTTTACAGCAGGTTGGAGCAGCCTGTATCTCAGCACAGGAATAAGGTAGGGAAGAATTCTAAGGATCATTTTGACTGCCTCCAGAAGTTAGATCAGATGGCAAATTGGATTTGGTGCTAGGTCTTTCCCTTTAGGTTTTACCCCAACAATGTTTTCATTAGTTTCGCTCACTCTCGAAATCAAGCATTTTACAGCAGGTTGGAGCAGCCTGTATCTCAGCACAGGAATAAGGTAGGGAAGAATTCTAAGGATCATTTTGACTGCCTCCAGAAGTTAGATCAGATGGCAAATTGGATTTGGTGCTAGGTCTTTCCCTTTAGGTTTTACCCCAACAATGTTTTCATTAGTTTCGCTCACTCTCGAAATCAAGCATTTTACAGCAGGTTGGAGCAGCCTGTATCTCAGCACAGGAATAAGGTAGGGAAGAATTCTAAGGCTCATTTTGACTGCCTCCAGAAGTTAGATCAGATGGCAAATTGGATTTGGTGCTAGGTCTTTCCCTTTAGGTTTTACCCCAACAATGTTTTCATTAGTTTCGCTCACTCTCGAAATCAAGCATTTTACAGCAGGTTGGAGCAGCCTGTATCTCAGCACAGGAATAAGGTAGGGAAGAATTCTAAGGCTCATTTTGACTGCCTCCAGAAGTGAGATCAGATGGCAAATTGGATTTGGTGCTAGGTCTTTCCCTTTAGGTTTTACCCCAACAATGTTTTCATTAGTTTCGCTCACTCTCGAAATCAAGCATTTTACAGCAGGTTGGAGCAGCCTGTATCTCAGCACAGGAATAAGGTAGGGAAGAATTCTAAGGCTCATTTTGACTGCCTCCAGAAGTGAGATCAGATGGCAAATTGGATTTGGTGCTAGGTCTTTCCCTTTAGGTTTTACCCCAACAATGTTTTCATTAGTTTCGCTCACTCTCGAAATCAAGCATTTTACAGCAGGTTGGAGCAGCCTGTATCTCAGCACAGGAATAAGGTAGGGAAGAATTCTAAGGATCATTTTGACTGCCTCCAGAAGTTAGATCAGATGGCAAATTGGATTTGGTGCTAGGTCTTTCCCTTTAGGTTTTACCCCAACAATGTTTTCATTAGTTTCGCTCACTCTCGAAATCTAGCATTTTACAGCAGGTTGGAGCAGCCTGTATCTCAGCACAGGAATAAGGTAGGGAAGAATTCTAAGGCTCATTTTGACTGCCTCCAGAAGTTAGATCAGATGGCAAATTGGATTTGGTGCTAGGTCTTTCCCTTTAGGTTTTACCCCAACAATGTTTTCATTAGTTTCGCTCACTCTCGAAATCAAGCATTTTACAGCAGGTTGGAGCAGCCTGTATCTCAGCACAGGAATAAGGTAGGGAAGAATTCTAAGGATCATTTTGACTGCCCCCAGAAGTGAGATCAGATGGCAAATTGGATTTGGTGCTAGGTCTTTCCCTTTAGGTTTTACCCCAACAATGTTTTCATTAGTTTCGCTCACTCTCGAAATCTAGCATTTTACAGCAGGTTGGAGCAGCCTGTATCTCAGCACAGGAATAAGGTAGGGAAGAATTCTAAGGATCATTTTGACTGCCTCCAGAAGTTAGATCAGATGGCAAATTGGATTTGGTGCTAGGTCTTTCCCTTTAGGTTTTACCCCAACAATGTTTTCATTAGTTTCGCTCACTCTCGAAATCAAGCATTTTACAGCAGGTTGGAGCAGCCTGTATCTCAGCACAGGAATAAGGTAGGGAAGAATTCTAAGGCTCATTTTGACTGCCTCCAGAAGTTAGATCAGATGGCAAATTGGATTTGGTGCTAGGTCTTTCCCTTTAGGTTTTACCCCAACAATGTTTTCATTAGTTTCGCTCACTCTCGAAATCAAGCATTTTACAGCAGGTTGGAGCAGCCTGTATCTCAGCACAGGAATAAGGTAGGGAAGAATTCTAAGGCTCATTTTGACTGCCTCCAGAAGTTAGATCAGATGGCAAATTGGATTTGGTGCTAGGTCTTTCCCTTTAGGTTTTACCCCCACAATGTTTTCATTAGTTTCGCTCACTCTCGAAATCAAGCATTTTACAGCAGGTTGGAGCAGCCTGTATCTCAGCACAGGAATAAGGTAGGGAAGAATTCTAAGGCTCATTTTGACTGCCTCCAGAAGTGAGATCAGATGGCAAATTGGATTTGGTGCTAGGTCTTTCCCTTTAGGTTTTACCCCAACAATGTTTTCATTAGTTTCGCTCACTCTCGAAATCAAGCATTTTACAGCAGGTTGGAGCAGCCTGTATCTCAGCACAGGAATAAGGTAGGGAAGAATTCTAAGGCTCATTTTGACTGCCTCCAGAAGTTAGATCAGATGGCAAATTGGATTTGGTGCTAGGTCTTTCCCTTTAGGTTTTACCCCAACAATGTTTTCATTAGTTTCGCTCACTCTCGAAATCAAGCATTTTACAGCAGGTTGGAGTAGCCTGTATCTCAGCACAGGAATAAGGTAGGGAAGAATTCTAAGGATCATTTTGACTGCCTCCAGAAGTTAGATCAGATGGCAAATTGGATTTGGTGCTAGGTCTTTCCCTTTAGGTTTTACCCCAACAATGTTTTCATTAGTTTCGCTCACTCTCGAAATCTAGCATTTTACAGCAGGTTGGAGCAGCCTGTATCTCAGCACAGGAATAAGGTAGGGAAGAATTCTAAGGATCATTTTGACTGCCTCCAGAAGTTAGATCAGATGGCAAATTGGATTTGGTGCTAGGTCTTTCCCTTTAGGTTTTACCCCAACAATGTTTTCATTAGTTTCGCTCACTCTCGAAATCAAGCATTTTACAGCAGGTTGGAGCAGCCTGTATCTCAGCACAGGAATAAGGTAGGGAAGAATTCTAAGGCTCATTTTGACTGCCTCCAGAAGTTAGATCAGATGGCAAATTGGATTTGGTGCTAGGTCTTTCCCTTTAGGTTTTACCCCAACAATGTTTTCATTAGTTTCGCTCACTCTCGAAATCAAGCATTTTACAGCAGGTTGGAGCAGCCTGTATCTCAGCACAGGAATAAGGTAGGGAAGAATTCTAAGGCTCATTTTGACTGCCTCCAGAAGTTAGATCAGATGGCAAATTGGATTTGGTGCTAGGTCTTTCCCTTTAGGTTTTACCCCACGAATGTTTTCATTAGTTTCGCTCACTCTCGAAATCAAGCATTTTACAGCAGGTTGGAGCAGCCTGTATCTCAGCACAGGAATAAGGTAGGGAAGAATTCTAAGGCTCATTTTGACTGCCTCCAGAAGTTAGATCAGATGGCAAATTGGATTTGGTGCTAGGTCTTTCCCTTTAGGTTTTACCCCAACAATGTTTTCATTAGTTTCGCTCACTCTCGAAATCAAGCATTTTACAGCAGGTTGGAGCAGCCTGTATCTCAGCACAGGAATAAGGTAGGGAAGAATTCTAAGGCTCATTTTGACTGCCTCCAGAAGTTAGATCAGATGGCAAATTGGATTTGGTGCTAGGTCTTTCCCTTTAGGTTTTACCCCAACAATGTTTTCATTAGTTTCGCTCACTCTCGAAATCAAGCATTTTACAGCAGGTTGGAGCAGCCTGTATCTCAGCACAGGAATAAGGTAGGGAAGAATTCTAAGGATCATTTTGACTGCCTCCAGAAGTTAGATCAGATGGCAAATTGGATTTGGTGCTAGGTCTTTCCCTTTAGGTTTTACCCCAACAATGTTTTCATTAGTTTCGCTCACTCTCGAAATCAAGCATTTTACAGCAGGTTGGAGCAGCCTGTATCTCAGCACAGGAATAAGGTAGGGAAGAATTCTAAGGATCATTTTGACTGCCTCCAGAAGTTAGATCAGATGGCAAATTGGATTTGGTGCTAGGTCTTTCCCTTTAGGTTTTACCCCAACAATGTTTTCATTAGTTTCGCTCACTCTCGAAATCAAGCATTTTACAGCAGGTTGGAGCAGCCTGTATCTCAGCACAGGAATAAGGTAGGGAAGAATTCTAAGGCTCATTTTGACTGCCTCCAGAAGTTAGATCAGATGGCAAATTGGATTTGGTGCTAGGTCTTTCCCTTTAGGTTTTACCCCAACAATGTTTTCATTAGTTTCGCTCACTCTCGAAATCAAGCATTTTACAGCAGGTTGGAGCAGCCTGTATCTCAGCACAGGAATAAGGTAGGGAAGAATTCTAAGGATCATTTTGACTGCCTCCAGAAGTTAGATCAGATGGCAAATTGGATTTGGTGCTAGGTCTTTCCCTTTAGGTTTTACCCCAACAATGTTTTCATTAGTTTCGCTCACTCTCGAAATCAAGCATTTTACAGCAGGTTGGAGCAGCCTGTATCTCAGCACAGGAATAAGGTAGGGAAGAATTCTAAGGATCATTTTGACTGCCTCCAGAAGTTAGATCAGATGGCAAATTGGATTTGGTGCTAGGTCTTTCCCTTTAGGTTTTACCCCAACAATGTTTTCATTAGTTTCGCTCACTCTCGAAATCAAGCATTTTACAGCAGGTTGGAGCAGCCTGTATCTCAGCACAGGAATAAGGTAGGGAAGAATTCTAAGGCTCATTTTGACTGCCTCCAGAAGTTAGATCAGATGGCAAATTGGATTTGGTGCTAGGTCTTTCCCTTTAGGTTTTACCCCAACAATGTTTTCATTAGTTTCGCTCACTCTCGAAATCAAGCATTTTACAGCAGGTTGGAGCAGCCTGTATCTCAGCACAGGAATAAGGTAGGGAAGAATTCTAAGGCTCATTTTGACTGCCTCCAGAAGTTAGATCAGATGGCAAATTGGATTTGGTGCTAGGTCTTTCCCTTTAGGTTTTACCCCAAGAATGTTTTCATTAGTTTCGCTCACTCTCGAAATCAAGCATTTTACAGCAGGTTGGAGCAGCCTGTATCTCAGCACAGGAATAAGGTAGGGAAGAATTCTAAGGCTCATTTTGACTGCCTCCAGAAGTTAGATCAGATGGCAAATTGGATTTGGTGCTAGGTCTTTCCCTTTAGGTTTTACCCCAACAATGTTTTCATTAGTTTCGCTCACTCTCGAAATCAAGCATTTTACAGCAGGTTGGAGCAGCCTGTATCTCAGCACAGGAATAAGGTAGGGAAGAATTCTAAGGATCATTTTGACTGCCTCCAGAAGTTAGATCAGATGGCAAATTGGATTTGGTGCTAGGTCTTTCCCTTTAGGTTTTACCCCAACAATGTTTTCATTAGTTTCGCTCACTCTCGAAATCAAGCATTTTACAGCAGGTTGGAGCAGCCTGTATCTCAGCACAGGAATAAGGTAGGGAAGAATTCTAAGGATCATTTTGACTGCCTCCAGAAGTGAGATCAGATGGCAAATTGGATTTGGTGCTAGGTCTTTCCCTTTAGGTTTTACCCCAACAATGTTTTCATTAGTTTCGCTCACTCTCGAAATCAAGCATTTTACAGCAGGTTGGAGCAGCCTGTATCTCAGCACAGGAATAAGGTAGGGAAGAATTCTAAGGCTCATTTTGACTGCCTCCAGAAGTTAGATCAGATGGCAAATTGGATTTGGTGCTAGGTCTTTCCCTTTAGGTTTTACCCCAACAATGTTTTCATTAGTTTCGCTCACTCTCGAAATCAAGCATTTTACAGCAGGTTGGAGCAGCCTGTATCTCAGCACAGGAATAAGGTAGGGAAGAATTCGAAGGCTCATTTTGACTGCCTCCAGAAGTGAGATCAGATGGCAAATTGGATTTGGTGCTAGGTCTTTCCCTTTAGGTTTTACCCCAACAATGTTTTCATTAGTTTCGCTCACTCTCGAAATCAAGCATTTTACAGCAGGTTGGAGCAGCCTGTATCTCAGCACAGGAATAAGGTAGGGAAGAATTCTAAGGCTCATTTTGACTGCCTCCAGAAGTTAGATCAGATGGCAAATTGGATTTGGTGCTAGGTCTTTCCCTTTAGGTTTTACCCCAACAATGTTTTCATTAGTTTCGCTCACTCTCGAAATCAAGCATTTTACAGCAGGTTGGAGCAGCCTGTATCTCAGCACAGGAATAAGGTAGGGAAGAATTCTAAGGCTCATTTTGACTGCCTCCAGAAGTTAGATCAGATGGCAAATTGGATTTGGTGCTAGGTCTTTCCCTTTAGGTTTTACCCCAACAATGTTTTCATTAGTTTCGCTCACTCTCGAAATCAAGCATTTTACAGCAGGTTGGAGCAGCCTGTATCTCAGCACAGGAATAAGGTAGGGAAGAATTCTAAGGCTCATTTTGACTGCCTCCAGAAGTTAGATCAGATGGCAAATTGGATTTGGTGCTAGGTCTTTCCCTTTAGGTTTTACCCCAACAATGTTTTCATTAGTTTCGCTCACTCTCGAAATCAAGCATTTTACAGCAGGTTGGAGCAGCCTGTATCTCAGCACAGGAATAAGGTAGGGAAGAATTCTAAGGCTCATTTTGACTGCCTCCAGAAGTTAGATCAGATGGCAAATCGGATTTGGTGCTAGGTCTTTCCCTTTAGGTTTTACCCCAACAATGTTTTCATTAGTTTCGCTCACTCTCGAAATCAAGCATTTTACAGCAGGTTGGAGCAGCCTGTATCTCAGCACAGGAATAAGGTAGGGAAGAATTCTAAGGCTCATTTTGACTGCCTCCAGAAGTTAGATCAGATGGCAAATTGTATTTGGTGCTAGGTCTTTCCCTTTAGGTTTTACCCCAACAATGTTTTCATTAGTTTCGCTCACTCTCGAAATCAAGCATTTTACAGCAGGTTGGAGCAGCCTGTATCTCAGCACAGGAATAAGGTAGGGAAGAATTCTAAGGCTCATTTTGACTGCCTCCAGAAGTTAGATCAGATGGCAAATTGGATTTGGTGCTAGGTCTTTCCCTTTAGGTTTTACCCCAACAATGTTTTCATTAGTTTCGCTCACTCTCGAAATCAAGCATTTTACAGCAGGTTGGAGCAGCCTGTATCTCAGCACAGGAATAAGGTAGGGAAGAATTCTAAGGCTCATTTTGACTGCCTCCAGAAGTGAGATCAGATGGCAAATTGGATTTGGTGCTAGGTCTTTCCCTTTAGGTTTTACCCCAACAATGTTTTCATTAGTTTCGCTCACTCTCGAAATCAAGCATTTTACAGCAGGTTGGAGCAGCCTGTATCTCAGCACAGGAATAAGGTAGGGAAGAATTCTAAGGCTCATTTTGACTGCCTCCAGAAGTTAGATCAGATGGCAAATCGGATTTGGTGCTAGGTCTTTCCCTTTAGGTTTTACCCCAAGAATGTTTTCATTAGTTTCGCTCACTCTCGAAATCAAGCATTTTACAGCAGGTTGGAGCAGCCTGTATCTCAGCACAGGAATAAGGTAGGGAAGAATTCTAAGGATCATTTTGACTGCCTCCAGAAGTTAGATCAGATGGCAAATTGGATTTGGTGCTAGGTCTTTCCCTTTAGGTTTTACCCCAACAATGTTTTCATTAGTTTCGCTCACTCTCGAAATCAAGCATTTTACAGCAGGTTGGAGCAGCCTGTATCTCAGCACAGGAATAAGGTAGGGAAGAATTCTAAGGCTCATTTTGACTGCCTCCAGAAGTTAGATCAGATGGCAAATTGGATTTGGTGCTAGGTCTTTCCCTTTAGGTTTTACCCCAACAATGTTTTCATTAGTTTCGCTCACTCTCGAAATCAAGCATTTTACAGCAGGTTGGAGCAGCCTGTATCTCAGCACAGGAATAAGGTAGGGAAGAATTCTAAGGCTCATTTTGACTGCCTCCAGAAGTTAGATCAGATGGCAAATCGGATTTGGTGCTAGGTCTTTCCCTTTAGGTTTTACCCCAAGAATGTTTTCATTAGTTTCGCTCACTCTCGAAATCAAGCATTTTACAGCAGGTTGGAGCAGCCTGTATCTCAGCACAGGAATAAGGTAGGGAAGAATTCTAAGGATCATTTTGACTGCCTCCAGAAGTTAGATCAGATGGCAAATTGGATTTGGTGCTAGGTCTTTCCCTTTAGGTTTTACCCCAACAATGTTTTCATTAGTTTCGCTCACTCTCGAAATCAAGCATTTTACAGCAGGTTGGAGCAGCCTGTATCTCAGCACAGGAATAAGGTAGGGAAGAATTCTAAGGCTCATTTTGACTGCCTCCAGAAGTTAGATCAGATGGCAAATTGGATTTGGTGCTAGGTCTTTCCCTTTAGGTTTTACCCCAACAATGTTTTCATTAGTTTCGCTCACTCTCGAAATCAAGCATTTTACAGCAGGTTGGAGCAGCCTGTATCTCAGCACAGGAATAAGGTAGGGAAGAATTCTAAGGCTCATTTTGACTGCCTCCAGAAGTTAGATCAGATGGCAAATCGGATTTGGTGCTAGGTCTTTCCCTTTAGGTTTTACCCCAACAATGTTTTCATTAGTTTCGCTCACTCTCGAAATCAAGCATTTTACAGCAGGTTGGAGCAGCCTGTATCTCAGCACAGGAATAAGGTAGGGAAGAATTCTAAGGCTCATTTTGACTGCCTCCAGAAGTTAGATCAGATGGCAAATTGGATTTGGTGCTAGGTCTTTCCCTTTAGGTTTTACCCCAACAATGTTTTCATTAGTTTCGCTCACTCTCGAAATCAAGCATTTTACAGCAGGTTGGAGCAGCCTGTATCTCAGCACAGGAATAAGGTAGGGAAGAATTCTAAGGCTCATTTTGACTGCCTCCAGAAGTTAGATCAGATGGCAAATTGGATTTGGTGCTAGGTCTTTCCCTTTAGGTTTTACCCCAACAATGTTTTCATTAGTTTCGCTCACTCTCGAAATCAAGCATTTTACAGCAGGTTGGAGCAGCCTGTATCTCAGCACAGGAATAAGGTAGGGAAGAATTCTAAGGCTCATTTTGACTGCCTCCAGAAGTGAGATCAGATGGCAAATTGGATTTGGTGCTAGGTCTTTCCCTTTAGGTTTTACCCCAACAATGTTTTCATTAGTTTCGCTCACTCTCGAAATCAAGCATTTTACAGCAGGTTGGAGCAGCCTGTATCTCAGCACAGGAATAAGGTAGGGAAGAATTCTAAGGCTCATTTTGACTGCCTCCAGAAGTTAGATCAGATGGCAAATCGGATTTGGTGCTAGGTCTTTCCCTTTAGGTTTTACCCCAACAATGTTTTCATTAGTTTCGCTCACTCTCGAAATCAAGCATTTTACAGCAGGTTGGAGCAGCCTGTATCTCAGCACAGGAATAAGGTAGGGAAGAATTCTAAGGCTCATTTTGACTGCCTCCAGAAGTTAGATCAGATGGCAAATTGGATTTGGTGCTAGGTCTTTCCCTTTAGGTTTTACCCCAACAATGTTTTCATTAGTTTCGCTCACTCTCGAAATCAAGCATTTTACAGCAGGTTGGAGCAGCCTGTATCTCAGCACAGGAATAAGGTAGGGAAGAATTCTAAGGCTCATTTTGACTGCCTCCAGAAGTTAGATCAGATGGCAAATTGGATTTGGTGCTAGGTCTTTCCCTTTAGGTTTTACCCCAACAATGTTTTCATTAGTTTCGCTCACTCTCGAAATCAAGCATTTTACAGCAGGTTGGAGCAGCCTGTATCTCAGCACAGGAATAAGGTAGGGAAGAATTCTAAGGCTCATTTTGACTGCCTCCAGAAGTTAGATCAGATGGCAAATCGGATTTGGTGCTAGGTCTTTCCCTTTAGGTTTTACCCCAACAATGTTTTCATTAGTTTCGCTCACTCTCGAAATCAAGCATTTTACAGCAGGTTGGAGCAGCCTGTATCTCAGCACAGGAATAAGGTAGGGAAGAATTCTAAGGATCATTTTGACTGCCTCCAGAAGTTAGATCAGATGGCAAATTGGATTTGGTGCTAGGTCTTTCCCTTTAGGTTTTACCCCACGAATGTTTTCATTAGTTTCGCTCACTCTCGAAATCAAGCATTTTACAGCAGGTTGGAGCAGCCTGTATCTCAGCACAGGAATAAGGTAGGGAAGAATTCTAAGGCTCATTTTGACTGCCTCCAGAAGTTAGATCAGATGGCAAATTGGATTTGGTGCTAGGTCTTTCCCTTTAGGTTTTACCCCAACAATGTTTTCATTAGTTTCGCTCACTCTCGAAATCAAGCATTTTACAGCAGGTTGGAGCAGCCTGTATCTCAGCACAGGAATAAGGTAGGGAAGAATTCTAAGGCTCATTTTGACTGCCTCCAGAAGTTAGATCAGATGGCAAATTGGATTTGGTGCTAGGTCTTTCCCTTTAGGTTTTACCCCAACAATGTTTTCATTAGTTTCGCTCACTCTCGAAATCAAGCATTTTACAGCAGGTTGGAGCAGCCTGTATCTCAGCACAGGAATAAGGTAGGGAAGAATTCTAAGGCTCATTTTGACTGCCTCCAGAAGTTAGATCAGATGGCAAATTGGATTTGGTGCTAGGTCTTTCCCTTTAGGTTTTACCCCAACAATGTTTTCATTAGTTTCGCTCACTCTCGAAATCAAGCATTTTACAGCAGGTTGGAGCAGCCTGTATCTCAGCACAGGAATAAGGTAGGGAAGAATTCTAAGGCTCATTTTGACTGCCTCCAGAAGTTAGATCAGATGGCAAATTGGATTTGGTGCTAGGTCTTTCCCTTTAGGTTTTACCCCAACAATGTTTTCATTAGTTTCGCTCACTCTCGAAATCAAGCATTTTACAGCAGGTTGGAGCAGCCTGTATCTCAGCACAGGAATAAGGTAGGGAAGAATTCTAAGGCTCATTTTGACTGCCTCCAGAAGTTAGATCAGATGGCAAATTGGATTTGGTGCTAGGTCTTTCCCTTTAGGTTTTACCCCAACAATGTTTTCATTAGTTTCGCTCACTCTCGAAATCAAGCATTTTACAGCAGGTTGGAGCAGCCTGTATCTCAGCACAGGAATAAGGTAGGGAAGAATTCTAAGGCTCATTTTGACTGCCTCCAGAAGTTAGATCAGATGGCAAATTGGATTTGGTGCTAGGTCTTTCCCTTTAGGTTTTACCCCAACAATGTTTTCATTAATTTCGCTCACTCTCGAAATCAAGCATTTTACAGCAGGTTGGAGCAGCCTGTATCTCAGCACAGGAATAAGGTAGGGAAGAATTCTAAGGCTCATTTTGACTGCCTCCAGAAGTTAGATCAGATGGCAAATTGGATTTGGTGCTAGGTCTTTCCCTTTAGGTTTTACCCCAACAATGTTTTCATTAGTTTCGCTCACTCTCGAAATCAAGCATTTTACAGCAGGTTGGAGCAGCCTGTATCTCAGCACAGGAATAAGGTAGGGAAGAATTCTAAGGCTCATTTTGACTGCCTCCAGAAGTTAGATCAGATGGCAAATTGGATTTGGTGCTAGGTCTTTCCCTTTAGGTTTTACCCCAACAATGTTTTCATTAGTTTCGCTCACTCTCGAAATCAAGCATTTTACAGCAGGTTGGAGCAGCCTGTATCTCAGCACAGGAATAAGGTAGGGAAGAATTCTAAGGCTCATTTTGACTGCCTCCAGAAGTTAGATCAGATGGCAAATTGGATTTGGTGCTAGGTCTTTCCCTTTAGGTTTTACCCCAACAATGTTTTCATTAGTTTCGCTCACTCTCGAAATCAAGCATTTTACAGCAGGTTGGAGCAGCCTGTATCTCAGCACAGGAATAAGGTAGGGAAGAATTCTAAGGCTCATTTTGACTGCCTCCAGAAGTTAGATCAGATGGCAAATTGGATTTGGTGCTAGGTCTTTCCCTTTAGGTTTTACCCCAACAATGTTTTCATTAGTTTCGCTCACTCTCGAAATCAAGCATTTTACAGCAGGTTGGAGCAGCCTGTATCTCAGCACAGGAATAAGGTAGGGAAGAATTCTAAGGCTCATTTTGACTGCCTCCAGAAGTTAGATCAGATGGCAAATTGGATTTGGTGCTAGGTCTTTCCCTTTAGGTTTTACCCCAACAATGTTTTCATTAGTTTCGCTCACTCTCGAAATCAAGCATTTTACAGCAGGTTGGAGCAGCCTGTATCTCAGCACAGGAATAAGGTAGGGAAGAATTCTAAGGCTCATTTTGACTGCCTCCAGAAGTTAGATCAGATGGCAAATTGGATTTGGTGCTAGGTCTTTCCCTTTAGGTTTTACCCCAACAATGTTTTCATTAGTTTCGCTCACTCTCGAAATCAAGCATTTTACAGCAGGTTGGAGCAGCCTGTATCTCAGCACAGGAATAAGGTAGGGAAGAATTCTAAGGCTCATTTTGACTGCCTCCAGAAGTTAGATCAGATGGCAAATTGGATTTGGTGCTAGGTCTTTCCCTTTAGGTTTTACCCCAACAATGTTTTCATTAGTTTCGCTCACTCTCGAAATCAAGCATTTTACAGCAGGTTGGAGCAGCCTGTATCTCAGCACAGGAATAAGGTAGGGAAGAATTCTAAGGCTCATTTTGACTGCCTCCAGATGTTAGATCAGATGGCAAATTGGATTTGGTGCTAGGTCTTTCCCTTTAGGTTTTACCCCAACAATGTTTTCATTAGTTTCGCTCACTCTCGAAATCAAGCATTTTACAGCAGGTTGGAGCAGCCTGTATCTCAGCACAGGAATAAGGTAGGGAAGAATTCTAAGGCTCATTTTGACTGCCTCCAGAAGTTAGATCAGATGGCAAATTGGATTTGGTGCTAGGTCTTTCCCTTTAGGTTTTACCCCAACAATGTTTTCATTAGTTTCGCTCACTCTCGAAATCAAGCATTTTACAGCAGGTTGGAGCAGCCTGTATCTCAGCACAGGAATAAGGTAGGGAAGAATTCTAAGGCTCATTTTGACTGCCTCCAGAAGTTAGAGTTAGATCAGATGGCAAATTGGATTTGGTGCTAGGTCTTTCCCTTTAGGTTTTACCCCAACAATGTTTTCATTAGTTTCGCTCACTCTCGAAATCAAGCATTTTACAGCAGGTTGGAGCAGCCTGTATCTCAGCACAGGAATAAGGTAGGGAAGAATTCTAAGGATCATTTTGACTGCCTCCAGAAGTTAGATCAGATGGCAAATTGGATTTGGTGCTAGGTCTTTCCCTTTAGGTTTTACCCCAACAATGTTTTCATTAGTTTCGCTCACTCTCGAAATCAAGCATTTTACAGCAGGTTGGAGCAGCCTGTATCTCAGCACAGGAATAAGGTAGGGAAGAATTCTAAGGATCATTTTGACTGCCTCCAGAAGTTAGATCAGATGGCCAATTGGATTTGGTGCTAGGTCTTTCCCTTTAGGTTTTTACCCCAACAATGTTTTCATTAGTTTCGCTCACTCTCGAAATCAAGCATTTTACAGCAGGTTGGAGCAGCCTGTATCTCAGCACAGGAATAAGGTAGGGAAGAATTCTAAGGCTCATTTTGACTGCCTCCAGAAGTTAGATCAGATGGCAAATTGGATTTGGTGCTAGGTCTTTCCCTTTAGGTTTTACCCCAACAATGTTTTCATTAGTTTCGCTCACTCTCGAAATCAAGCATTTTACAGCAGGTTGGAGCAGCCTGTATCTCAGCACAGGAATAAGGTAGGGAAGAATTCTAAGGCTCATTTTGACTGCCTCCAGAAGTTAGATCAGATGGCAAATTGGATTTGGTGCTAGGTCTTTCCCTTTAGGTTTTACCCCAACAATGTTTTCATTAGTTTCGCTCACTCTCGAAATCAAGCATTTTACAGCAGGTTGGAGCAGCCTGTATCTCAGCACAGGAATAAGGTAGGGAAGAATTCTAAGGCTCATTTTGACTGCCTCCAGAAGTTAGATCAGATGGCCAATCGGATTTGGTGCTAGGTCTTTCCCTTTAGGTTTTACCCCAACAATGTTTTCATTAGTTTCGCTCACTCTCGAAATCAAGCATTTTAACAGCAGGTTGGAGCAGCCTGTATCTCAGCACAGGAATAAGGTAGGGAAGAATTCTAAGGCTCATTTTGACTGCCTCCAGAAGTTAGATCAGATGGCAAATTGGATTTGGTGCTAGGTCTTTCCCTTTAGGTTTTACCCCAACAATGTTTTCATTAGTTTCGCTCACTCTCGAAATCAAGCATTTTACAGCAGGTTGGAGCAGCCTGTATCTCAGCACAGGAATAAGGTAGGGAAGAATTCTAAGGCTCATTTTGACTGCCTCCAGAAGTTAGATCAGATGGCAAATTGGATTTGGTGCTAGGTCTTTCCCTTTAGGTTTTACCCCAACAATGTTTTCATTAGTTTCGCTCACTCTCGAAATCAAGCATTTTACAGCAGGTTGGAGCAGCCTGTATCTCAGCACAGGAATAAGGTAGGGAAGAATTCTAAGGCTCATTTTGACTGCCTCCAGAAGTTAGATCAGATGGCAAATTGGATTTGGTGCTAGGTCTTTCCCTTTAGGTTTTACCCCAACAATGTTTTCATTAGTTTCGCTCACTCTCGAAATCAAGCATTTTACAGCAGGTTGGAGCAGCCTGTATCTCAGCACAGGAATAAGGTAGGGAAGAATTCTAAGGCTCATTTTGACTGCCTCCAGAAGTTAGATCAGATGGCAAATTGGATTTGGTGCTAGGTCTTTCCCTTTAGGTTTTACCCCAACAATGTTTTCATTAGTTTCGCTCACTCTCGAAATCAAGCATTTTACAGCAGGTTGGAGCAGCCTGTATCTCAGCACAGGAATAAGGTAGGGAAGAATTCTAAGGCTCATTTTGACTGCCTCCAGAAGTTAGATCAGATGGCAAATTGGATTTGGTGCTAGGTCTTTCCCTTTAGGTTTTACCCCAACAATGTTTTCATTAGTTTCGCTCACTCTCGAAATCAAGCATTTTACAGCAGGTTGGAGCAGCCTGTATCTCAGCACAGGAATAAGGTAGGGAAGAATTCTAAGGCTCATTTTGACTGCCTCCAGAAGTTAGATCAGATGGCAAATTGGATTTGGTGCTAGGTCTTTCCCTTTAGGTTTTACCCCAACAATGTTTTCATTAGTTTCGCTCACTCTCGAAATCAAGCATTTTACAGCAGGTTGGAGCAGCCTGTATCTCAGCACAGGAATAAGGTAGGGAAGAATTCTAAGGCTCATTTTGACTGCCTCCAGAAGTTAGATCAGATGGCAAATTGGATTTGGTGCTAGGTCTTTCCCTTTAGGTTTTACCCCAACAATGTTTTCATTAGTTTCGCTCACTCTCGAAATCAAGCATTTTACAGCAGGTTGGAGCAGCCTGTATCTCAGCACAGGAATAAGGTAGGGAAGAATTCTAAGGCTCATTTTGACTGCCTCCAGAAGTTAGATCAGATGGCAAATTGGATTTGGTGCTAGGTCTTTCCCTTTAGGTTTTACCCCAACAATGTTTTCATTAGTTTCGCTCACTCTCGAAATCAAGCATTTTACAGCAGGTTGGAGCAGCCTGTATCTCAGCACAGGAATAAGGTAGGGAAGAATTCTAAGGCTCATTTTGACTGCCTCCAGAAGTTAGATCAGATGGCAAATTGGATTTGGTGCTAGGTCTTTCCCTTTAGGTTTTACCCCAACAATGTTTTCATTAGTTTCGCTCACTCTCGAAATCAAGCATTTTACAGCAGGTTGGAGCAGCCTGTATCTCAGCACAGGAATAAGGTAGGGAAGAATTCTAAGGCTCATTTTGACTGCCTCCAGAAGTTAGATCAGATGGCAAATTGGATTTGGTGCTAGGTCTTTCCCTTTAGGTTTTACCCCAACAATGTTTTCATTAGTTTCGCTCACTCTCGAAATCAAGCATTTTACAGCAGGTTGGAGCAGCCTGTATCTCAGCACAGGAATAAGGTAGGGAAGAATTCTAAGGCTCATTTTGACTGCCTCCAGAAGTTAGATCAGATGGCAAATCGGATTTGGTGCTAGGTCTTTCCCTTTAGGTTTTACCCCAACAATGTTTTCATTAGTTTCGCTCACTCTCGAAATCAAGCATTTTACAGCAGGTTGGAGCAGCCTGTATCTCAGCACAGGAATAAGGTAGGGAAGAATTCTAAGGCTCATTTTGACTGCCTCCAGAAGTTAGATCAGATGGCAAATTGGATTTGGTGCTAGGTCTTT
>NW_027144395.1:0-38018 GCF_026170545.1 Melanerpes formicivorus | reverse complement strand
AACAATGTTTTCATTAGTTTCGCTCACTCTCGAAATCAAGCATTTTACAGCAGGTTGGAGCAGCCTGTATCTCAGCACAGGAATAAGGTAGGGAAGAATTCTAAGGCTCATTTTGACTGCCTCCAGAAGTTAGATCAGATGGCAAATTGGATTTGGTGCTAGGGTCTTTCCCTTTAGGTTTTACCCCCAACAATGTTTTCATTAGTTTCGCTCACTCTCGAAATCAAGCATTTTACAGCAGGTTGGAGCAGCCTGTATCTCAGCACAGGAATAAGGTAGGGAAGAATTCTAAGGCTCATTTTGACTGCCTCCAGAAGTTTAGATCAGATGGCAAATTGGATTTGGTGCTAGGTCTTTCCCTTTAGGTTTTACCCCAACAATGTTTTCATTAGTTTCGCTCACTCTCGAAATCAAGCATTTTACAGCAGGTTGGAGCAGCCTGTATCTCAGCACAGGAATAAGGTAGGGAAGAATTCTAAGGCTCATTTTGACTGCCTCCAGAAGTTAGATCAGATGGCAAATTGGATTTGGGTGCTAGGTCTTTCCCTTTAGGTTTTACCCCAACAATGTTTTCATTAGTTTCGCTCACTCTCGAAATCAAGCATTTTACAGCAGGTTGGAGCAGCCTGTATCTCAGCACAGGAATAAGGTAGGGAAGAATTCTAAGGCTCATTTTGACTGCCTCCAGAAGTTAGATCAGATGGCAAATTGGATTTGGTGCTAGGTCTTTCCCTTTAGGTTTTACCCCAACAATGTTTTCATTAGTTTCGCTCACTCTCGAAATCAAGCATTTTACAGCAGGTTGGAGCAGCCTGTATCTCAGCACAGGAATAAGGTAGGGAAGAATTCTAAGGCTCATTTTGACTGCCTCCAGAAGTTAGATCAGATGGCAAATTGGATTTGGTGCTAGGTCTTTCCCTTTAGGTTTTACCCCAACAATGTTTTCATTAGTTTCGCTCACTCTCGAAATCAAGCATTTTACAGCAGGTTGGAGCAGCCTGTATCTCAGCACAGGAATAAGGTAGGGAAGAATTCTAAGGCTCATTTTGACTGCCTCCAGAAGTTAGATCAGATGGCAAATTGGATTTGGTGCTAGGTCTTTCCCTTTAGGTTTTACCCCAACAATGTTTTCATTAGTTTCGCTCACTCTCGAAATCAAGCATTTTACAGCAGGTTGGAGCAGCCTGTATCTCAGCACAGGAATAAGGTAGGGAAGAATTCTAAGGCTCATTTTGACTGCCTCCAGAAGTTAGATCAGATGGCCAAATTGGATTTGGTGCTAGGTCTTTCCCTTTAGGTTTTACCCCAACAATGTTTTCATTAGTTTCGCTCACTCTCGAAATCAAGCATTTTACAGCAGGTTGGAGCAGCCTGTATCTCAGCACAGGAATAAGGTAGGGAAGAATTCTAAGGATCATTTTGACTGCCTCCAGAAGTTAGATCAGATGGCAAATTGGATTTGGTGCTAGGTCTTTCCCTTTAGGTTTTACCCCAACAATGTTTTCATTAGTTTCGCTCACTCTCGAAATCAAGCATTTTACAGCAGGTTGGAGCAGCCTGTATCTCAGCACAGGAATAAGGTAGGGAAGAATTCTAAGGATCATTTTGACTGCCTCCAGAAGTTAGATCAGATGGCAAATTGGATTTGGTGCTAGGTCTTTCCCTTTAGGTTTTACCCCAACAATGTTTTCATTAGTTTCGCTCACTCTCGAAATCAAGCATTTTACAGCAGGTTGGAGCAGCCTGTATCTCAGCACAGGAATAAGGTAGGGAAGAATTCTAAGGCTCATTTTGACTGCCTCCAGAAGTTAGATCAGATGGCAAATTGGATTTGGTGCTAGGTCTTTCCCTTTAGGTTTTACCCCAACAATGTTTTCATTAGTTTCGCTCACTCTCGAAATCAAGCATTTTACAGCAGGTTGGAGCAGCCTGTATCTCAGCACAGGAATAAGGTAGGGAAGAATTCTAAGGCTCATTTTGACTGCCTCCAGAAGTTAGATCAGATGGCAAATTGGATTTGGTGCTAGGTCTTTCCCTTTAGGTTTTACCCCAACAATGTTTTCATTAGTTTCGCTCACTCTCGAAATCAAGCATTTTACAGCAGGTTGGAGCAGCCTGTATCTCAGCACAGGAATAAGGTAGGGAAGAATTCTAAGGCTCATTTTGACTGCCTCCAGAAGTTAGATCAGATGGCAAATTGGATTTGGTGCTAGGTCTTTCCCTTTAGGTTTTACCCCAACAATGTTTTCATTAGTTTCGCTCACTCTCGAAATCAAGCATTTTACAGCAGGTTGGAGCAGCCTGTATCTCAGCACAGGAATAAGGTAGGGAAGAATTCTAAGGCTCATTTTGACTGCCTCCAGAAGTTAGATCAGATGGCAAATTGGATTTGGTGCTAGGTCTTTCCCTTTAGGTTTTACCCCAACAATGTTTTCATTAGTTTCGCTCACTCTCGAAATCAAGCATTTTACAGCAGGTTGGAGCAGCCTGTATCTCAGCACAGGAATAAGGTAGGGAAGAATTCTAAGGCTCATTTTGACTGCCTCCAGAAGTTAGATCAGATGGCAAATTGGATTTGGTGCTAGGTCTTTCCCTTTAGGTTTTACCCCAACAATGTTTTCATTAGTTTCGCTCACTCTCGAAATCAAGCATTTTACAGCAGGTTGGAGCAGCCTGTATCTCAGCACAGGAATAAGGTAGGGAAGAATTCTAAGGCTCATTTTGACTGCCTCCAGAAGTTAGATCAGATGGCAAATTGGATTTGGTGCTAGGTCTTTCCCTTTAGGTTTTACCCCAACAATGTTTTCATTAGTTTCGCTCACTCTCGAAATCAAGCATTTTACAGCAGGTTGGAGCAGCCTGTATCTCAGCACAGGAATAAGGTAGGGAAGAATTCTAAGGCTCATTTTGACTGCCTCCAGAAGTTAGATCAGATGGCAAATTGGATTTGGTGCTAGGTCTTTCCCTTTAGGTTTTACCCCAACAATGTTTTCATTAGTTTCGCTCACTCTCGAAATCAAGCATTTTACAGCAGGTTGGAGCAGCCTGTATCTCAGCACAGGAATAAGGTAGGGAAGAATTCTAAGGCTCATTTTGACTGCCTCCAGAAGTTAGATCAGATGGCAAATTGGATTTGGTGCTAGGTCTTTCCCTTTAGGTTTTACCCCAACAATGTTTTCATTAGTTTCGCTCACTCTCGAAATCAAGCATTTTACAGCAGGTTGGAGCAGCCTGTATCTCAGCACAGGAATAAGGTAGGGGAAGAATTCTAAGGCTCATTTTGACTGCCTCCAGAAGTTAGATCAGATGGCAAATTGGATTTGGTGCTAGGTCTTTCCCTTTAGGTTTTACCCCAACAATGTTTTCATTAGTTTCGCTCACTCTCGAAATCAAGCATTTTACAGCAGGTTGGAGCAGCCTGTATCTCAGCACAGGAATAAGGTAGGGAAGAATTCTAAGGCTCATTTTGACTGCCTCCAGAAGTTAGATCAGATGGCAAATTGGATTTGGTGCTAGGTCTTTCCCTTTAGGTTTTACCCCAACAATGTTTTCATTAGTTTCGCTCACTCTCGAAATCAAGCATTTTACAGCAGGTTGGAGCAGCCTGTATCTCAGCACAGGAATAAGGTAGGGAAGAATTCTAAGGCTCATTTTGACTGCCTCCAGAAGTTAGATCAGATGGCAAATTGGATTTGGTGCTAGGTCTTTCCCTTTAGGTTTTACCCCAACAATGTTTTCATTAGTTTCGCTCACTCTCGAAATCAAGCATTTTACAGCAGGTTGGAGCAGCCTGTATCTCAGCACAGGAATAAGGTAGGGAAGAATTCTAAGGATCATTTTGACTGCCTCCAGAAGTTAGATCAGATGGCAAATTGGATTTGGTGCTAGGTCTTTCCCTTTAGGTTTTACCCCAACAATGTTTTCATTAGTTTCGCTCACTCTCGAAATCAAGCATTTTACAGCAGGTTGGAGCAGCCTGTATCTCAGCACAGGAATAAGGTAGGGAAGAATTCTCAGGATCATTTTGACTGCCTCCAGAAGTTAGATCAGATGGCAAATTGGATTTGGTGCTAGGTCTTTCCCTTTAGGTTTTACCCCAACAATGTTTTCATTAGTTTCGCTCACTCTCGAAATCAAGCATTTTACAGCAGGTTGGAGCAGCCTGTATCTCAGCACAGGAATAAGGTAGGGAAGAATTCTAAGGCTCATTTTGACTGCCTCCAGAAGTTAGATCAGATGGCAAATTGGATTTGGTGCTAGGTCTTTCCCTTTAGGTTTTACCCCAACAATGTTTTCATTAGTTTCGCTCACTCTCGAAATCAAGCATTTTACAGCAGGTTGGAGCAGCCTGTATCTCAGCACAGGAATAAGGTAGGGAAGAATTCTAAGGCTCATTTTGACTGCCTCCAGAAGTTAGATCAGATGGCAAATTGGATTTGGTGCTAGGTCTTTCCCTTTAGGTTTTACCCCAACAATGTTTTCATTAGTTTCGCTCACTCTCGAAATCAAGCATTTTACAGCAGGTTGGAGCAGCCTGTATCTCAGCACAGGAATAAGGTAGGGAAGAATTCTAAGGCTCATTTTGACTGCCTCCAGAAGTTAGATCAGATGGCAAATTGGATTTGGTGCTAGGTCTTTCCCTTTAGGTTTTACCCCAACAATGTTTTCATTAGTTTCGCTCACTCTCGAAATCAAGCATTTTACAGCAGGTTGGAGCAGCCTGTATCTCAGCACAGGAATAAGGTAGGGAAGAATTCTAAGGCTCATTTTGACTGCCTCCAGAAGTTAGATCAGATGGCAAATTGGATTTGGTGCTAGGTCTTTCCCTTTAGGTTTTACCCCAACAATGTTTTCATTAGTTTCGCTCACTCTCGAAATCAAGCATTTTACAGCAGGTTGGAGCAGCCTGTATCTCAGCACAGGAATAAGGTAGGGAAGAATTCTCAGGATCATTTTGACTGCCTCCAGAAGTTAGATCAGATGGCAAATTGGATTTGGTGCTAGGTCTTTCCCTTTAGGTTTTACCCCAACAATGTTTTCATTAGTTTCGCTCACTCTCGAAATCAAGCATTTTACAGCAGGTTGGAGCAGCCTGTATCTCAGCACAGGAATAAGGTAGGGAAGAATTCTAAGGCTCATTTTGACTGCCTCCAGAAGTTAGATCAGATGGCAAATTGGATTTGGTGCTAGGTCTTTCCCTTTAGGTTTTACCCCAACAATGTTTTCATTAGTTTCGCTCACTCTCGAAATCAAGCATTTTACAGCAGGTTGGAGCAGCCTGTATCTCAGCACAGGAATAAGGTAGGGAAGAATTCTAAGGCTCATTTTGACTGCCTCCAGAAGTTAGATCAGATGGCAAATTGGATTTGGTGCTAGGTCTTTCCCTTTAGGTTTTACCCCAACAATGTTTTCATTAGTTTCGCTCACTCTCGAAATCAAGCATTTTACAGCAGGTTGGAGCAGCCTGTATCTCAGCACAGGAATAAGGTAGGGAAGAATTCTAAGGCTCATTTTGACTGCCTCCAGAAGTTAGATCAGATGGCAAATTGGATTTGGTGCTAGGTCTTTCCCTTTAGGTTTTACCCCAACAATGTTTTCATTAGTTTCGCTCACTCTCGAAATCAAGCATTTTACAGCAGGTTGGAGCAGCCTGTATCTCAGCACAGGAATAAGGTAGGGAAGAATTCTAAGGCTCATTTTGACTGCCTCCAGAAGTTAGATCAGATGGCAAATTGGATTTGGTGCTAGGTCTTTCCCTTTAGGTTTTACCCCAACAATGTTTTCATTAGTTTCGCTCACTCTCGAAATCAAGCATTTTACAGCAGGTTGGGAGCAGCCTGTATCTCAGCACAGGAATAAGGTAGGGAAGAATTCTAAGGCTCATTTTGACTGCCTCCAGAAGTTAGATCAGATGGCAAATTGGATTTGGTGCTAGGTCTTTCCCTTTAGGTTTTACCCCAACAATGTTTTCATTAGTTTCGCTCACTCTCGAAATCAAGCATTTTACAGCAGGTTGGAGCAGCCTGTATCTCAGCACAGGAATAAGGTAGGGAAGAATTCTAAGGCTCATTTTGACTGCCTCCAGAAGTTAGATCAGATGGCAAATTGGATTTGGTGCTAGGTCTTTCCCTTTAGGTTTTACCCCAACAATGTTTTCATTAGTTTCGCTCACTCTCGAAATCAAGCATTTTACAGCAGGTTGGAGCAGCCTATATCTCAGCACAGGAATAAGGTAGGGAAGAATTCTAAGGATCATTTTGACTGCCTCCAGAAGTTAGATCAGATGGCAAATTGGATTTGGTGCTAGGTCTTTCCCTTTAGGTTTTACCCCAACAATGTTTTCATTAGTTTCGCTCACTCTCGAAATCAAGCATTTTACAGCAGGTTGGAGCAGCCTGTATCTCAGCACAGGAATAAGGTAGGGAAGAATTCTCAGGATCATTTTTGACTGCCTCCAGAAGTTAGATCAGATGGCAAATTGGATTTGGTGCTAGGTCTTTCCCTTTAGGTTTTACCCCAACAATGTTTTCATTAGTTTCGCTCACTCTCGAAATCAAGCATTTTACAGCAGGTTGGAGCAGCCTGTATCTCAGCACAGGAATAAGGTAGGGAAGAATTCTAAGGCTCATTTTGACTGCCTCCAGAAGTTAGATCAGATGGCAAATTGGATTTGGTGCTAGGTCTTTCCCTTTAGGTTTTACCTCCAACAATGTTTTCATTAGTTTCGCTCACTCTCGAAATCAAGCATTTTACAGCAGGTTGGAGCAGCCTGTATCTCAGCACAGGAATAAGGTGGGGAAGAATTCTAAGGATCATTTTGACTGCCTCCAGAAGTTAGATCAGATGGCAAATTGGATTTGGTGCTAGGTCTTTCCCTTTAGGTTTTTACCCCAACAATGTTTTCATTAGTTTCGCTCACTCTCGAAATCAAGCATTTTACAGCAGGTTGGAGCAGCCTGTATCTCAGCACAGGAATAAGGTAGGGAAGAATTCTAAGGCTCATTTTGACTGCCTCCAGAAGTTAGATCAGATGGCAAATTGGATTTGGTGCTAGGTCTTTCCCCTTTAGGTTTTACCCCAACAATGTTTTCATTAGTTTCGCTCACTCTCGAAATCAAGCATTTTACAGCAGGTTGGAGCAGCCTGTATCTCAGCACAGGAATAAGGTAGGGAAGAATTCTAAGGCTCATTTTGACTGCCTCCAGAAGTTAGATCAGATGGCAAATTGGATTTGGTGCTAGGTCTTTCCCTTTAGGTTTTACCCCAACAATGTTTTCATTAGTTTCGCTCACTCTCGAAATCAAGCATTTTACAGCAGGTTGGAGCAGCCTGTATCTCAGCACAGGAATAAGGTAGGGAAGAATTCTAAGGCTCATTTTGACTGCCTCCAGAAGTTAGATCAGATGGCAAATTGGATTTGGTGCTAGGTCTTTCCCTTTAGGTTTTACCCCAACAATGTTTTCATTAGTTTCGCTCACTCTCGAAATCAAGCATTTTACAGCAGGTTGGAGCAGCCTGTATCTCAGCACAGGAATAAGGTAGGGAAGAATTCTAAGGCTCATTTTGACTGCCTCCAGAAGTTAGATCAGATGGCAAATTGGATTTGGTGCTAGGTCTTTCCCTTTAGGTTTTACCCCAACAATGTTTTCATTAGTTTCGCTCACTCTCGAAATCAAGCATTTTACAGCAGGTTGGAGCAGCCTGTATCTCAGCACAGGAATAAGGTAGGGAAGAATTCTCAGGATCATTTTGACTGCCTCCAGAAGTTAGATCAGATGGCAAATTGGATTTGGTGCTAGGTCTTTCCCTTTAGGTTTTACCCCCAACAATGTTTTCATTAGTTTCGCTCACTCTCGAAATCAAGCATTTTACAGCAGGTTGGAGCAGCCTGTATCTCAGCACAGGAATAAGGTAGGGAAGAATTCTAAGGCTCATTTTGACTGCCTCCAGAAGTTAGATCAGATGGCAAATTGGATTTGGTGCTAGGTCTTTCCCTTTAGGTTTTACCCCAACAATGTTTTCATTAGTTTCGCTCACTCTCGAAATCAAGCATTTTACAGCAGGTTGGAGCAGCCTGTATCTCAGCACAGGAATAAGGTAGGGAAGAATTCTAAGGATCATTTTGACTGCCTCCAGAAGTTAGATCAGATGGCAAATTGGATTTGGTGCTAGGTCTTTCCCTTTAGGTTTTACCCCCAACAATGTTTTCATTAGTTTCGCTCACTCTCGAAATCAAGCATTTTACAGCAGGTTGGAGCAGCCTGTATCTCAGCACAGGAATAAGGTAGGGGAAGAATTCTAAGGCTCATTTTGACTGCCTCCAGAAGTTAGATCAGATGGCAAATTGGATTTGGTGCTAGGTCTTTCCCTTTAGGTTTTACCCCAACAATGTTTTCATTAGTTTCGCTCACTCTCGAAATCAAGCATTTTACAGCAGGTTGGAGCAGCCTGTATCTCAGCACAGGAATAAGGTAGGGAAGAATTCTAAGGATCATTTTGACTGCCTCCAGAAGTTAGATCAGATGGCAAATTGGATTTGGTGCTAGGTCTTTCCCTTTAGGTTTTACCCCAACAATGTTTTCATTAGTTTCGCTCACTCTCGAAATCAAGCATTTTACAGCAGGTTGGAGCAGCCTGTATCTCAGCACAGGAATAAGGTAGGGAAGAATTCTAAGGCTCATTTTGACTGCCTCCAGAAGTTAGATCAGATGGCAAATTGGATTTGGTGCTAGGTCTTTCCCTTTAGGTTTTACCCCAACAATGTTTTCATTAGTTTTGCTCACTCTCGAAATCAAGCATTTTACAGCAGGTTGGAGCAGCCTGTATCTCAGCACAGGAATAAGGTAGGGAAGAATTCTAAGGATCATTTTGACTGCCTCCAGAAGTTAGATCAGATGGCAAATTGGATTTGGTGCTAGGTCTTTCCCTTTAGGTTTTACCCCAACAATGTTTTCATTAGTTTCGCTCACTCTCGAAATCAAGCATTTTACAGCAGGTTGGAGCAGCCTGTATCTCAGCACAGGAATAAGGTAGGGAAGAATTCTAAGGCTCATTTTGACTGCCTCCAGAAGTTAGATCAGATGGCAAATTGGATTTGGTGCTAGGTCTTTCCCTTTAGGTTTTACCCCAACAATGTTTTCATTAGTTTCGCTCACTCTCGAAATCAAGCATTTTACAGCAGGTTGGAGCAGCCTGTATCTCAGCACAGGAATAAGGTAGGGAAGAATTCTAAGGCTCATTTTGACTGCCTCCAGAAGTTAGATCAGATGGCAAATTGGATTTGGTGCTAGGTCTTTCCCTTTAGGTTTTACCCCCAACAATGTTTTCATTAGTTTCGCTCACTCTCGAAATCAAGCATTTTACAGCAGGTTGGAGCAGCCTGTATCTCAGCACAGGAATAAGGTAGGGAAGAATTCTAAGGATCATTTTGACTGCCTCCAGAAGTTAGATCAGATGGCAAATTGGATTTGGTGCTAGGTCTTTCCCTTTAGGTTTTACCCCAACAATGTTTTCATTAGTTTCGCTCACTCTCGAAATCAAGCATTTTACAGCAGGTTGGAGCAGCCTGTATCTCAGCACAGGAATAAGGTAGGGAAGAATTCTAAGGCTCATTTTGACTGCCTCCAGAAGTTAGATCAGATGGCAAATTGGATTTGGTGCTAGGTCTTTCCCTTTAGGTTTTACCCCAACAATGTTTTCATTAGTTTCGCTCACTCTCGAAATCAAGCATTTTACAGCAGGTTGGAGCAGCCTGTATCTCAGCACAGGAATAAGGTAGGGAAGAATTCTAAGGCTCATTTTGACTGCCTCCAGAAGTTAGATCAGATGGCAAATTGGATTTGGTGCTAGGTCTTTCCCTTTAGGTTTTACCCCAACAATGTTTTCATTAGTTTCGCTCACTCTCGAAATCAAGCATTTTACAGCAGGTTGGAGCAGCCTGTATCTCAGCACAGGAATAAGGTAGGGAAGAATTCTAAGGATCATTTTGACTGCCTCCAGAAGTTAGATCAGATGGCAAATTGGATTTGGTGCTAGGTCTTTCCCTCTAGGTTTTACCCCAACAATGTTTTCATTAGTTTCGCTCACTCTCGAAATCAAGCATTTTACAGCAGGTTGGAGCAGCCTGTATCTCAGCACAGGAATAAGGTAGGGAAGAATTCTAAGGCTCATTTTGACTGCCTCCAGAAGTTAGATCAGATGGCAAAATTGGATTTGGTGCTAGGTCTTTCCCTCTAGGTTTTTACCCCAACAATGTTTTCATTAGTTTCGCTCACTCTCGAAATCAAGCATTTTACAGCAGGTTGGAGCAGCCTGTATCTCAGCACAGGAATAAGGTAGGGAAGAATTCTAAGGATCATTTTGACTGCCTCCAGAAGTTAGATCAGATGGCAAATTGGATTTGGTGCTAGGTCTTTTCCTTTAGGTTTTACCCCAACAATGTTTTCATTAGTTTCGCTCACTCTCGAAATCAAGCATTTTACAGCAGGTTGGAGCAGCCTGTATCTCAGCACAGGAATAAGGTAGGGAAGAATTCTAAGGATCATTTTGACTGCCTCCAGAAGTTAGATCAGATGGCAAATTGGATTTGGTGCTAGGTCTTTCCCTTTAGGTTTTACCCCAACAATGTTTTCATTAGTTTCGCTCACTCTCGAAATCAAGCATTTTACAGCAGGTTGGAGCAGCCTGTATCTCAGCACAGGAATAAGGTAGGGAAGAATTCTAAGGCTCATTTTGACTGCCTCCAGAAGTTAGATCAGATGGCAAATTGGATTTGGTGCTAGGTCTTTCCCTTTAGGTTTTACCCCAACAATGTTTTCATTAGTTTCGCTCACTCTCGAAATCAAGCATTTTACAGCAGGTTGGAGCAGCCTGTATCTCAGCACAGGAATAAGGTAGGGAAGAATTCTAAGGCTCATTTTGACTGCCTCCAGAAGTTAGATCAGATGGCAAATTGGATTTGGTGCTAGGTCTTTCCCTTTAGGTTTTACCCCAACAATGTTTTCATTAGTTTTCGCTCACATCTCGAAATCAAGCATTTTACAGCAGGTTGGAGCAGCCTGTATCTCAGCACAGGAATAAGGTAGGGAAGAATTCTAAGGATCATTTTGACTGCCTCCAGAAGTTAGATCAGATGGCAAATTGGATTTGGTGCTAGGTCTTTCCCTTTAGGTTTTACCCCAACAATGTTTTCATTAGTTTCGCTCACTCTCGAAATCAAGCATTTTACAGCAGGTTGGAGCAGCCTGTATCTCAGCACAGGAATAAGGTAGGGAAGAATTCTAAGGCTCATTTTGACTGCCTCCAGAAGTTAGATCAGATGGCAAATTGGATTTGGTGCTAGGTCTTTCCCTTTAGGTTTTACCCCAACAATGTTTTCATTAGTTTCGCTCACTCTCGAAATCAAGCATTTTACAGCAGGTTGGAGCAGCCTGTATCTCAGCACAGGAATAAGGTAGGGAAGAATTCTAAGGATCATTTTGACTGCCTCCAGAAGTTAGATCAGATGGCAAATTGGATTTGGTGCTAGGTCTTTCCCTTTAGGTTTTACCCCAACAATGTTTTTCATTAGTTTCGCTCATTCTCGAAATCAAGCATTTTACAGCAGGTTGGAGCAGCCTGTATCTCAGCACAGGAATAAGGTAGGGAAGAATTCTAAGGATCATTTTGACTGCCTCCAGAAGTTAGATCAGATGGCAAATTGGATTTGGTGCTAGGTCTTTCCCTTTAGGTTTTACCCCAACAATGTTTTCATTAGTTTCGCTCACTCTCGAAATCAAGCATTTTACAGCAGGTTGGAGCAGCCTGTATCTCAGCACAGGAATAAGGTAGGGAAGAATTCTAAGGCTCATTTTGACTGCCTCCAGAAGTTAGATCAGATGGCAAATTGGATTTGGTGCTAGGTCTTTCCCTTTAGGTTTTACCCCAACAATGTTTTCATTAGTTTCGCTCACTCTCGAAATCAAGCATTTTACAGCAGGTTGGGTTGTAAGACCCTGGAGTCTTACGCAAAGGGCTGCCTATTGGGCAGGGGGGTTTGATCCAAAGGAGAGGGGGTGAACCCCTAATTCTGCGGGGAGGGATGAATCAGATAATGGAGAATGTGCAAAAAGCTGCATGCCTGCAGATGATATATGAAAGGGAACTAAAACATCATTTTGAATCCCCTCTTTCTGTCCTGGTGGATGCAAACAGAATGACTCCTTTGATCAGGGGTCTCAATGACTTGCTTAAAATAAGAGGTATCCAGCTTCAAAAAGAAATAGCTAATACCCCACTTTCTTCCAGGACATGGCAAGACGTGGGGAGGGAGTTACTAGATTATGCTAGGCAGTATAGTGTACCTGAGGAAATGAAAAAACCTCAAACTAGAGGCTTGAGACATGTGAAAATGACTCACCCACCAAGCCCCCAGGGCCAGATGCGCCGTATTCCTAGTAGGCACCTGGCTAGGGGCAGGGAACACTTGAATACCCGGCAATATTGGTGGGGGATGGGCCAGAAGAAAGGTATTCCAAAAGAAGTGGTTGATGGGGTAGCCACGAGACAATTACGAATCATTGTGCAATGTTGGCCCGAGCCTAAAAAGAGGGCTGAGGTCACTGCTCCCCTCTTGGTGGGACCATTTGATGAGGGGGAGGGATATGGCCCCCAGGGCAACTAAGGGCTTCACTTCCCAGCGGTGAACTGGGGGGTGAAGCGATGAGTCAGGAGATCACCAAAAAATTGTACTTGGTTTGGAAAAAGGCCTTTGTTTGTGTTTAGCTTGGCTTTGAGAGAACCTGAAACAATCAACGATACTTACAGGCCCATTCAAAGTAATTATCACCTGAGAGGGTGGCTCTGAATGGTAACCTGGAAATACCAGTTTTGTATGTTTCAAGGTTGTGTTTCTTATTTAAGTTCTAATGCTAAATTTAAGTTCTAATGCTGAAGACTACCTGATGTATTGTCAGAAGGACTTGTCTTGCTACAATATGGAAGACTTCTCAAGTTTTGCATCACAGAAGACATCTCTTCAAGGACTGTACTTTCCATAACCCCGCAGACATTCAGATCTGGACGGAAGCTCTCACTTCAATTCCAAACTGAAGGACTGACGGGGTGGGGGGGGGGTATGGGTTTGTTTGTTCTCTCTGGCTTCCAGGAGGAACAAGGATGCTTTCACCTTGTGTAATTACCTGGTTTAATTTTGTTATATTTTGTTAGCATTGTCAATCTTGTATAAATCCCTGTTGTATACAGTGATTCAACATGTAGTGTCCAACATGCAGTTTGTGTCTAATGATGGTGTACAACAGATTTGTGCTGTTAGCCAATCAAAACTTATGTCTATTGCAAAAATTGTTTAAAACTTCTTTCCTTCCTTTTCCACTTCTTTCCTTTCTTTCCTTTCTTTCTTCCTTTTATCTTTGATTGACGGGGTGGTGTGACAGTCTAATAAGTTTGTCTCTCTCTATGTGAGTCAACAAAGATAAAAGTGATAGCAGAGCCACTGGAAAGAAGGTGGAAAGAATCCTGTCCACCAATCCTGGATGCAAATCAGCTTGTGATTGCATCATGATAACGTCGGACTACAACAATGGACCTAACGACCCAGCCATCACGCTTTTTGGACAGGGCGGTTCCCGCCCATCAAGTACCTTGGGCAGGGTGATACGATGGTTTCCACCACCTGTGTAAAGGAATGTGGGAAGACTTGTCTGAATGGAGGGGGGGGGACGGAGGCCCCCCTCGCCTCCATCCAAAAATCTTGCCCACATACACAGCGATACACAGAAAGATTTCCGGGGGGAACAGATACCTGGATTATTTCCTTGCCTCTGGAATACCTGACATACCAACACCTGCCTGAGGGACTAAAAAACTGTATAAAAGACCTGAGTGACACTGTCAAGGAAGAAGAGAGAAGACGGCACCATAACATCACGGGGCAACGCAACGCATCTTGGACTCTCACCACCCCTGACCGTTGGTAATATAATCTCTTTCTGACTTTCTCCTTCTAATTCCTTCCCTCTTCTCCCTCTCTCTCTCCCTCTCTCTCTCTCCATTTTCTCCCTCTCCCTTCTTATGTCCACTTTATCTAATAAATAGTCTAGCTGTTGATACTTTGGCCTCGTTTGTGCCTTTAATTTCACAACACGGGAATATTTAAAAGAACTGTGTCTCCGGACCGAGACATCTAATGTCTCCGGACCTTGACATTTAAATGGCGTAGTCGGCAGGATTCCCGTGCAGTGAAAAGTATCACAGCAAAATTATTGCATTTCTGAGAACCCCGAAATGTGTGTGTGTGCCTGAGACGTACTTTTAGTACGAAGCGAGAGTGGAGTCCAGATTCGCGTTTCCACTCGCCCGCGAGGGAAGTGGCCGGAGAAGGACGAAGCGAAATTTTCAGAGAGACTGTGTGGGAGTTCTCAAAAGCTTTAAATGTGTGTGCTTTCTCGGGGAAGATTATCCGGGGTACAACTGTTGGTTTTATAGTGTGACCTCCTCGAGAATCCTCTGTACCCTGCTTTAAATTTGTGTGTGCATTCCCGGGGAAGATTATCTGGGGTACAACTGTTGACTTTATAGTGTGACCTCCCCGAGAATTCTCAGTACCCTCTTTTAGGAAACCCAGTGTTGGTGATATTTGTAAAGTGTGGCTTTCCCGAGAAGCCCAGTATTGCAGCAAAAGTTAAGAAACTTCTGCCGGTGTGTGTTCGCTCAGGGAAACAGAGTAACTCTTCCCTAAGAATCACAAGGTTGTTATCCTAGTGTAACCAAAAAAAAAAAAAAAAAAAATTTGAGGTACAAAAGCTAAGAAGCTTTTGCAAGTGTGGGTTCACTCAGGGAAAATAGTGTGACTTCCTTGAGAAGCCCAAGTTGTTGTTGTTTTTTCTTGTGTGTGACCTCTCCTGGGAAATCTATTGTGCATTTTTTCCTGGAGAAGATTATTTTGGGAGTAAGCCTTTTAAAAGTGTACGTTTTTCCAGGGAAGATTTTGCTGGTACAAACAGTGTTTTGATCTGACTTCCCCCGCGAAACTTAGTGCCCTATTAAGAAATGCTTTCTGAAACAAAAGAGATGGCCGGGAGTGAGAAGCCGGTTTGAAGGGCCGGTTGGATGAGCCAGGGAATTACAGGCCTGTCAGCCTGACCTCAGTGCCAGGCAAGATCATGGAACAGGTCATCCTGAGTTCAATAACACAACACTTACAGGATGGCCAAGGGATCAGGCCTAGCCAGCATGGATTTAGGAAGGGCAGTGTCCTGCCTGACCAACCTGATCTCCTTCTATGATCAGGTGACCCGCCTGGTGGATGTGGGGAGGCCTGTTGATGTAGTCTACCTGGACCTCAGCAAGGCCTTTGACACCGTCCCCCATAGCAAACTGCTGGCCAAGCTGTCAGCCCATGGCTGGACGGGAGCACACTGCGATGGGTTAGGAACTGGCTGGAGGGCCGAGCCCAGAGAGTGGGTGGTGAATGTGGTGCCACATCCAGCTGGCAACCAGTCACTAGTGGTGTGCCCCAAGGATCAGTGCTGGGCCCTGTGCTCTTTAACATCTTTATTGATGATCTGGATGAGGGCATTGAGTCCATCATCAGTAAATTTGCTGACGACACCAAGCTGGGGGCAAGAGTTGATCTGCTGGAGGGTAGAGAGGCTCTGCAGAGAGACCTTGACAGGCTGGACAGATGGGCAGAATCCAACGGCATGAGATTTAACACATCCAAATGCCGGGTTCTGCACATTGGCCACAACAACCCCATGCAGACATACAGGCTGGGGTCAGAGTGGCTAGAGAGCAGCCAGGCAGAGAGGGATCTGGGGGTGCTGGTTGATGGTAGGCTTAACATGAGCCTGCAGTGTGCCCAGGCAGCCAAGAGGGCCAATGGCATCCTGGCCTGCATCAAGAACAGTGTGGCCAGCAGGAGCAGGGAGGTCATTCTGCCCCTGTACACTGCACTGGTTAGGCCACACCTCGAGTACTGTGTCCAGTTCTGGGCCCCTCAGTTTAGGAAGGATGTTGACTTGCTGGAACGAGTCCAGAGAAGAGCAACAAAGTTGGTGAGGGGTTTGGAACACAAGCCCTATGAGGAGAGGCTGAGGGAGCTGGGGCTGCTTAGCCTGGAGAAGAGGAGACTTAGGGGTGACCTTATCACTCTCTACAACTACCTGAAGGGAGGTTGTAGACAGGCTGATGATGGTCTCTTCTCCCAGGCACCCAGTACCAGAACAAGAGGACACAGTCTCAAGCTGCGCCAGGGGAGGTTCAGGTTGGATGTTAGGAAGAAGTTCTATACAGAAAGAGTGATTGCGCTATGGAACGGGTTGCCCGGGGAGGTGGTGGAGTCGCCGTCATTGAAGGTGTTCAGAAGGAGACTTGACGGGGTGCTTGGTGCCATGGGTTAGCTGTTTGGGTGGGTTGGATTGGTTGATGGGTTGGACACGATGATCTTGGAGGTCTCTTCCAACCTGGTTTGGTTTATTCTAATAAAGGTTTATTCTAATTTGATTATTCTAATAAAGGTTTATTCTAATAAAGCTTTTTAACCTTTTAGAAGTTCACGGTGCCCGCCCATCTGTACAGGTACTTGACTGGGCCCGTGAAAATTGGCATAATTTCCAGAGTGTGGCTGATAGAATTGTGGCCCTGCAGAAAGATGCACGAGCAAAAGCCGGGAAAGGCAAAGGTTTTATTTGTGCGGTTTTAGGTGCCTGTTTAGCCGCCTCAGTGAAGGAGAAAGATGAATGGCATGAACAGGAGAATATAACTATTTCCTCTTTGCAGGACTTAGTTTCGTCACTACAAAGCCATGTTGCCACTTTGAAAGACGTAGTGGCAGATCTTAAAATTCAATTGGAAAAGGAGAGGAGGCAAAATTCGTATTTGGACTCAAAAGAGGGTGTGAATTACTTGGAGTCTGCCCCCATATATCCTCGGGCAGAATTGACAGCGGCTAAGGAAGCTGCTGCGCATATCAGACCTCTCATTAAAACTGAAGTTTTATATGAGGATGGGGAGGTTACCCCCACTATCACAACCAAAGAAACACCTTTCTCCTACACTGAATTGGCCAAAATTCGTAAAGAATTTGCACGCTCTGCTGGGGAATCTGAGGTGGAATATGTCTGGCGAGTTTCAAAAACTGGAGGTGATCAGATTCTGTTAACAGAAGCTGAAGCCATGGGCTATTGGGGTGATAATGTTTTTCTAACTACAAAAAACAGAAGTGGACCCTGGAGTCTTACGCAAAGGGCTGCCTATTGGGCAGGGGGGTTTGATCCAAAGGAGAGGGGTGAACCCCTAATTCTGCGGGGAGGGATGAATCAGATAATGGAGAATGTGCAAAAAGCTGCATGCCTGCAGATGATATATGAAAGGGAACTAAAACATCATTTTGAATCCCCTCTTTCTGTCCTGGTGGATGCAAACAGAATGACTCCTTTGATCAGGGGTCTCAATGACTTGCTTAAAATAAGAGGTATCCAGCTTCAAAAAGAAATAGCTAATACCCCACTTTCTTCCAGGACATGGCAAGACGTGGGGAGGGAGTTACTAGATTATGCTAGGCAGTATAGTGTACCTGAGGAAATGAAAAAACCTCAAACTAGAGGCTTGAGACATGTGAAAATGACTCACCCACCAAGCCCCCAGGGCCAGATGCGCCGTATTCCTAGTAGGCACCTGGCTAGGGGCAGGGAACACTTGAATACCCGGCAATATTGGTGGGGGATGGGCCAGAAGAAAGGTATTCCAAAAGAAGTGGTTGATGGGGTAGCCACGAGACAATTACGAATCATTGTGCAATGTTGGCCCGAGCCTAAAAAGAGGGCTGAGGTCACTGCTCCCCTCTTGGTGGGACCATTTGATGAGGGGAGGGATATGGCCCCCAGGGCAACTAAGGGCTTCACTTCCCAGCGGTGAACTGGGGGGTGAAGCATGAGTCAGGAGATCACCAAAAAATTGTACTTGGTTTGGAAAAAGGCCTTTGTTTGTGTTTAGCTTGGCTTTGAGAGAACCTGAAACAATCAACGATACTTACAGGCCCATTCAAAGTAATTATCACCTGAGAGGGTGGCTCTGAATGGTAACCTGGAAATACCAGTTTTGTATGTTTCAAGGTTGTGTTTCTTATTTAAGTTCTAATGCTAAATTTAAGTTCTAATGCTGAAGACTACCTGATGTATTGTCAGAAGGACTTGTCTTGCTACAATATGGAAGACTTCTCAAGTTTTGCATCACAGAAGACATCTCTTCAAGGACTGTACTTTCCATAACCCCGCAGACATTCAGATCTGGACGGAAGCTCTCACTTCAATTCCAAACTGAAGGACTGACGGGGTGGGGGGGGGTATGGGTTTGTTTGTTCTCCTGGCTTCCAGGAGGAACAAGGATGCTTTCACCTTGTGTAATTACCTGGTTTAATTTTGTTATATTTTGTTAGCATTGTCAATCTTGTATAAATCCCTGTTGTATACAGTGATTCAACATGTAGTGTCCAACATGCAGTTTGTGTCTAATGATGGTGTACAACAGATTTGTGCTGTTAGCCAATCAAAACTTATGTCTATTGCAAAAATTGTTTAAAACTTCTTTCCTTCCTTTTCCACTTCTTTCCTTTCTTTCCTTTCTTTCTTCCTTTTATCTTTGATTGACGGGGTGGTGTGACAGTCTAATAAGTTTGTCTCTCTCTATGTGAGTCAACAAAGATAAAAGTGATAGCAGAGCCACTGGAAAGAAGGTGGAAAGAATCCTGTCCACCAATCCTGGATGCAAATCAGCTTGTGATTGCATCGTGATAACACGGGACTACAACAATGGACCCAAGGACCCAGCCATCACACCTTTAGGGCAAGATAATCACCACCTGTTTCCTGAGCTTTGTCTGGATGGAGACAGGGTAGACGGAGATTCCCCCCTCCTCCAGCCAGGGGTCTTGCCCAAACACACAGATTTCCTGCCACTGGAATTCCTGAGGGACAATATTTTGACTACATACCTAAGGACTAAAAAACTGTATAAAAGACTTGAGCAGCTGCTGGTTTGTAGAGAGAAACACAGGAGAGAAACAGAGGAGAGAAACAGCGGAGAAAAACGGGGAGAAAAACGGAGATGAAGGAAAACACAGGAGACGGGCCAGGCCGCTGAGAAGCCGGGACAATGCTGCTCCGGAGAACAGAAGCTGCCCGGAGGACCACAGCTCCAGCCAAATCCTCAGCACCGTTCCTGTATCAACCCAACATCTCCCCAGAGGACCACAGCTGTTCTCCAGCAAAAGCCTCACCACGGTTTCTCTACAAACCAAACATCTCCTGCAGCACCTTTCCTCCACAGACTTTAACTGTCCTGGGGGGGATGAGGGGTGTGGTAATATAATTCCTTTCCTCTTCTATCTCTCGTCTCTCTCTCTCTCTCTCTCTCTTCTCCCCTTCCCTTCTTACGTCCACTTTCTCTATTTTCTCCCTCTCCCTTTCTTATTTATGTAATAAATAGTCTAGCTGTTGATACTTTGGCCTCGTTTGTGCCTTTAATTTCACAACACGGGAATATTTAAAAGAACTGTGTCTCCGGACCGAGACATCTAATGTCTCCGGACCGTGACAAGCCTGTATCTCAGCACAGGAATAAGGTAGGGAAGAATTCTAAGGATCATTTTGACTGCCTCCAGAAGTTAGATCAGATGGCAAATTGGATTTGGTGCTAGGTCTTTCCCTTTAGGTTTTACCCCAACAATGTTTTCATTAGTTTCGCTCACACTCGAAATCAAGCATTTTACAGCAGGTTGGAGCAGCCTGTATCTCAGCACAGGAATAAGGTAGGGAAGAATTCTAAGGATCATTTTGACTGCCTCCAGAAGTTAGATCAGATGGCAAATTGGATTTGGTGCTAGGTCTTTCCCTTTAGGTTTTACCCCAACAATGTTTTCATTAGTTTCGCTCACTCTCGAAATCAAGCATTTTACAGCAGGTTGGAGCAGCCTGTATCTCAGCACAGGAATAAGGTAGGGAAGAATTCTAAGGCTCATTTTGACTGCCTCCAGAAGTTAGATCAGATGGCAAATTGGATTTGGTGCTAGGTCTTTCCCTTTAGGTTTTACCCCAACAATGTTTTCATTAGTTTCGCTCACTCTCGAAATCAAGCATTTTACAGCAGGTTGGAGCAGCCTGTATCTCAGCACAGGAATAAGGTAGGGAAGAATTCTAAGGCTCATTTTGACTGCCTCCAGAAGTTAGATCAGATGGCAAATTGGATTTGGTGCTAGGTCTTTCCCTTTAGGTTTTACCCCAACAATGTTTTCATTAGTTTTGCTCACTCTCGAAATCAAGCATTTTACAGCAGGTTGGAGCAGCCTGTATCTCAGCACAGGAATAAGGTAGGGAAGAATTCTAAGGATCATTTTGACTGCCTCCAGAAGTTAGATCAGATGGCAAATTGGATTTGGTGCTAGGTCTTTCCCTTTAGGTTTTACCCCAACAATGTTTTCATTAGTTTCGCTCACTCTCGAAATCAAGCATTTTACAGCAGGTTGGAGCAGCCTGTATCTCAGCACAGGAATAAGGTAGGGAAGAATTCTAAGGATCATTTTGACTGCCTCCAGAAGTTAGATCAGATGGCAAATTGGATTTGGTGCTAGGTCTTTCCCTTTAGGTTTTACCCCAACAATGTTTTCATTAGTTTCGCTCACTCTCGAAATCAAGCATTTTACAGCAGGTTGGAGCAGCCTGTATCTCAGCACAGGAATAAGGTAGGGAAGAATTCTAAGGCTCATTTTGACTGCCTCCAGAAGTTAGATCAGATGGCAAATTGGATTTGGTGCTAGGTCTTTCCCTTTAGGTTTTACCCCAACAATGTTTTCATTAGTTTCGCTCACTCTCGAAATCAAGCATTTTACAGCAGGTTGGAGCAGCCTGTATCTCAGCACAGGAATAAGGTAGGGAAGAATTCTAAGGCTCATTTTGACTGCCTCCAGAAGTTAGATCAGATGGCAAATTGGATTTGGTGCTAGGTCTTTCCCTTTAGGTTTTACCCCAACAATGTTTTCATTAGTTTCGCTCACTCTCGAAATCAAGCATTTTACAGCAGGTTGGAGCAGCCTGTATCTCAGCACAGGAATAAGGTAGGGAAGAATTCTAAGGCTCATTTTGACTGCCTCCAGAAGTTAGATCAGATGGCAAATTGGATTTGGTGCTAGGTCTTTCCCTTTAGGTTTTACCCCAACAATGTTTTCATTAGTTTCGCTCATTCTCGAAATCAAGCATTTTACAGCAGTTTGGAGCAGCCTGTATCTCAGCACAGGAATAAAGTAGGGAAGAATTCTAAGGATCATTTTGACTGCCTCCAGAAGTTAGATCAGATGGCAAATTGGATTTGGTGCTAGGTCTTTCCCTTTAGGTTTTACCCCAACAATGTTTTCATTAGTTTCGCTCACTCTCGAAATCAAGCATTTTACAGCAGGTTGGAGCAGCCTGTATCTCAGCACAGGAATAAGGTAGGGAAGAATTCTAAGGCTCATTTTGACTGCCTCCAGAAGTTAGATCAGATGGCAAATTGGATTTGGTGCTAGGTCTTTCCCTTTAGGTTTTACCCCAACAATGTTTTCATTAGTTTCGCTCACACTCGAAATCAAGCATTTTACAGCAGGTTGGAGCAGCCTGTATCTCAGCACAGGAATAAGGTAGGGAAGAATTCTAAGGATCATTTTGACTGCCTCCAGAAGTTAGATCAGATGGTAAATTGGATTTGGTGCTAGGTCTTTCCCTTTAGGTTTTACCCCAACAATGTTTTCATTAGTTTCGCTCACTCTCGAAATCAAGCATTTTACAGCAGGTTGGAGCAGCCTGTATCTCAGCACAGGAATAAGGTAGGGAAGAATTCTAAGGCTCATTTTGACTGCCTCCAGAAGTTAGATCAGATGGCAAATTGGATTTGGTGCTAGGTCTTTCCCTTTAGGTTTTACCCCAACAATGTTTTCATTAGTTTCGCTCACTCTCGAAATCAAGCATTTTACAGCAGGTTGGAGCAGCCTGTATCTCAGCACAGGAATAAGGTAGGGAAGAATTCTAAGGCTCATTTTGACTGCCTCCAGAAGTTAGATCAGATGGCAAATTGGATTTGGTGCTAGGTCTTTCCCTTTAGGTTTTACCCCAACAATGTTTTCATTAGTTTCGCTCACTCTCGAAATCAAGCATTTTACAGCAGGTTGGAGCAGCCTGTATCTCAGCACAGGAATAAGGTAGGGAAGAATTCTAAGGCTCATTTTGACTGCCTCCAGAAGTTAGATCAGATGGCAAATTGGATTTGGTGCTAGGTCTTTCCCTTTAGGTTTTACCCCAACAATGTTTTCATTAGTTTCGCTCACTCTCGAAATCAAGCATTTTACAGCAGGTTGGAGCAGCCTGTATCTCAGCACAGGAATAAGGTAGGGAAGAATTCTAAGGCTCATTTTGACTGCCTCCAGAAGTTAGATCAGATGGCAAATTGGATTTGGTGCTAGGTCTTTCCCTTTAGGTTTTACCCCAACAATGTTTTCATTAGTTTCGCTCACTCTCGAAATCAAGCATTTTACAGCAGGTTGGAGCAGCCTGTATCTCAGCACAGGAATAAGGTAGGGAAGAATTCTAAGGCTCGTTTTGACTGCCTCCAGAAGTTAGATCAGATGGCAAATTGGATTTGGTGCTAGGTCTTTCCCTTTAGGTTTTACCCCAACAATGTTTTCATTAGTTTCGCTCACTCTCGAAATCAAGCATTTTACAGCAGGTTGGAGCAGCCTGTATCTCAGCACAGGAATAAGGTAGGGAAGAATTCTAAGGCTCATTTTGACTGCCTCCAGAAGTTAGATCAGATGGCAAATTGGATTTGGTGCTAGGTCTTTCCCTTTAGGTTTTACCCCAACAATGTTTTCATTAGTTTCGCTCATTCTCGAAATCAAGCATTTTACAGCAGGTTGGAGCAGCCTGTATCTCAGCACAGGAATAAGGTAGGGAAGAATTCTAAGGATCATTTTGACTGCCTCCAGAAGTTAGATCAGATGGCAAATTGGATTTGGTGCTAGGTCTTTCCCTTTAGGTTTTACCCCAACAATGTTTTCATTAGTTTCGCTCACTCTCGAAATCAAGCATTTTACAGCAGGTTGGAGCAGCCTGTATCTCAGCACAGGAATAAGGTAGGGAAGAATTCTAAGGCTCGTTTTGACTGCCTCCAGAAGTTAGATCAGATGGCAAATTGGATTTGGTGCTAGGTCTTTCCCTTTAGGTTTTACCCCAACAATGTTTTCATTAGTTTCGCTCACTCTCGAAATCAAGCATTTTACAGCAGGTTGGAGCAGCCTGTATCTCAGCACAGGAATAAGGTAGGGAAGAATTCTAAGGCTCGTTTTGACTGCCTCCAGAAGTTAGATCAGATGGCAAATTGGATTTGGTGCTAGGTCTTTCCCTTTAGGTTTTACCCCAACAATGTTTTCATTAGTTTCGCTCACTCTCGAAATCAAGCATTTTACAGCAGGTTGGAGCAGCCTGTATCTCAGCACAGGAATAAGGTAGGGAAGAATTCTAAGGCTCATTTTGACTGCCTCCAGAAGTTAGATCAGATGGCAAATTGGATTTGGTGCTAGGTCTTTCCCTTTAGGTTTTACCCCAACAATGTTTTCATTAGTTTCGCTCATTCTCGAAATCAAGCATTTTACAGCAGGTTGGAGCAGCCTGTATCTCAGCACAGGAATAAGGTAGGGAAGAATTCTAAGGATCATTTTGACTGCCTCCAGAAGTTAGATCAGATGGCAAATTGGATTTGGTGCTAGGTCTTTCCCTTTAGGTTTTACCCCAACAATGTTTTCATTAGTTTCGCTCACTCTCGAAATCAAGCATTTTACAGCAGGTTGGAGCAGCCTGTATCTCAGCACAGGAATAAGGTAGGGAAGAATTCTAAGGCTCATTTTGACTGCCTCCAGAAGTTAGATCAGATGGCAAATTGGATTTGGTGCTAGGTCTTTCCCTTTAGGTTTTACCCCAACAATGTTTTCATTAGTTTCGCTCACTCTCGAAATCAAGCATTTTACAGCAGGTTGGAGCAGCCTGTATCTCAGCACAGGAATAAGGTAGGGAAGAATTCTAAGGCTCATTTTGACTGCCTCCAGAAGTTAGATCAGATGGCAAATTGGATTTGGTGCTAGGTCTTTCCCTTTAGGTTTTACCCCAACAATGTTTTCATTAGTTTCGCTCACACTCGAAATCAAGCATTTTACAGCAGGTTGGAGCAGCCTGTATCTCAGCACAGGAATAAGGTAGGGAAGAATTCTAAGGATCATTTTGACTGCCTCCAGAAGTTAGATCAGATGGTAAATTGGATTTGGTGCTAGGTCTTTCCCTTTAGGTTTTACCCCAACAATGTTTTCATTAGTTTCGCTCACTCTCGAAATCAAGCATTTTACAGCAGGTTGGAGCAGCCTGTATCTCAGCACAGGAATAAGGTAGGGAAGAATTCTAAGGATCATTTTGATTGCCTCCAGAAGTTAGATCAGATGGCAAATTGGATTTGGTGCTAGGTCTTTCCCTTTAGGTTTTACCCCAACAATGTTTTCATTAGTTTCGCTCACACTCGAAATCAAGCATTTTACAGCAGGTTGGAGCAGCCTGTATCTCAGCACAGGAATAAGGTAGGGAAGAATTCTAAGGATCATTTTGACTGCCTCCAGAAGTTAGATCAGATGGTAAATTGGATTTTGGTGCTAGGTCTTTCCCTTTAGGTTTTACCCCAACAATGTTTTCATTAGTTTCGCTCACTCTCGAAATCAAGCATTTTACAGCAGGTTGGAGCAGCCTGTATCTCAGCACAGGAATAAGGTAGGGAAGAATTCTAAGGCTCATTTTGACTGCCTCCAGAAGTTAGATCAGATGGCAAATTGGATTTGGTGCTAGGTCTTTCCCTTTAGGTTTTACCCCAACAATGTTTTCATTAGTTTCGCTCACTCTCGAAATCAAGCATTTTACAGCAGGTTGGAGCAGCCTGTATCTCAGCACAGGAATAAGGTAGGGAAGAATTCTAAGGATCATTTTGACTGCCTCCAGAAGTTAGATCAGATGGCAAATTGGATTTGGTGCTAGGTCTTTCCCTTTAGGTTTTACCCCAACAATGTTTTCATTAGTTTCGCTCACTCTCGAAATCAAGCATTTTACAGCAGGTTGGAGCAGCCTGTATCTCAGCACAGGAATAAGGTAGGGAAGAATTCTAAGGCTCGTTTTGACTGCCTCCAGAAGTTAGATCAGATGGCAAATTGGATTTGGTGCTAGGTCTTTCCCTTTAGGTTTTACCCCAACAATGTTTTCATTAGTTTCGCTCACTCTCGAAATCAAGCATTTTACAGCAGGTTGGAGCAGCCTGTATCTCAGCACAGGAATAAGGTAGGGAAGAATTCTAAGGCTCATTTTGACTGCCTCCAGAAGTTAGATCAGATGGCAAATTGGATTTGGTGCTAGGTCTTTCCCTTTAGGTTTTACCCCAACAATGTTTTCATTAGTTTCGCTCATTCTCGAAATCAAGCATTTTACAGCAGGTTGGAGCAGCCTGTATCTCAGCACAGGAATAAGGTAGGGAAGAATTCTAAGGATCATTTTGACTGCCTCCAGAAGTTAGATCAGATGGCAAATTGGATTTGGTGCTAGGTCTTTCCCTTTAGGTTTTACCCCAACAATGTTTTCATTAGTTTCGCTCACTCTCGAAATCAAGCATTTTACAGCAGGTTGGAGCAGCCTGTATCTCAGCACAGGAATAAGGTAGGGAAGAATTCTAAGGCTCATTTTGACTGCCTCCAGAAGTTAGATCAGATGGCAAATTGGATTTGGTGCTAGGTCTTTCCCTTTAGGTTTTACCCCAACAATGTTTTCATTAGTTTCGCTCACTCTCGAAATCAAGCATTTTACAGCAGGTTGGAGCAGCCTGTATCTCAGCACAGGAATAAGGTAGGGAAGAATTCTAAGGATCATTTTGACTGCCTCCAGAAGTTAGATCAGATGGCAAATTGGATTTGGTGCTAGGTCTTTCCCTTTAGGTTTTACCCCAACAATGTTTTCATTAGTTTCGCTCACTCTCGAAATCAAGCATTTTACAGCAGGTTGGAGCAGCCTGTATCTCAGCACAGGAATAAGGTAGGGAAGAATTCTAAGGATCATTTTGACTGCCTCCAGAAGTTAGATCAGATGGTAAATTGGATTTGGTGCTAGGTCTTTCCCTTTAGGTTTTACCCCAACAATGTTTTCATTAGTTTCGCTCACTCTCGAAATCAAGCATTTTACAGCAGGTTGGAGCAGCCTGTATCTCAGCACAGGAATAAGGTAGGGAAGAATTCTAAGGATCATTTTGATTGCCTCCAGAAGTTAGATCAGATGGCAAATTGGATTTGGTGCTAGGTCTTTCCCTTTAGGTTTTACCCCAACAATGTTTTCATTAGTTTCGCTCACACTCGAAATCAAGCATTTTACAGCAGGTTGGAGCAGCCTGTATCTCAGCACAGGAATAAGGTAGGGAAGAATTCTAAGGATCATTTTGACTGCCTCCAGAAGTTAGATCAGATGGTAAATTGGATTTGGTGCTAGGTCTTTCCCTTTAGGTTTTACCCCAACAATGTTTTCATTAGTTTCGCTCACTCTCGAAATCAAGCATTTTACAGCAGGTTGGAGCAGCCTGTATCTCAGCACAGGAATAAGGTAGGGAAGAATTCTAAGGCTCTTTTTGACTGCCTCCAGAAGTTAGATCAGATGGCAAATTGGATTTGGTGCTAGGTCTTTCCCTTTAGGTTTTACCCCAACAATGTTTTCATTAGTTTCGCTCACTCTCGAAATCAAGCATTTTACAGCAGGTTGGAGCAGCCTGTATCTCAGCACAGGAATAAGGTAGGGAAGAATTCTAAGGCTCATTTTGACTGCCTCCAGAAGTTAGATCAGATGGCAAATTGGATTTGGTGCTAGGTCTTTCCCTTTAGGTTTTACCCCAACAATGTTTTCATTAGTTTCGCTCACTCTCGAAATCAAGCATTTTACAGCAGGTTGGAGCAGCCTGTATCTCAGCACAGGAATAAGGTAGGGAAGAATTCTAAGGATCATTTTGACTGCCTCCAGAAGTTAGATCAGATGGCAAATTGGAATTGGATTTGGTGCTAGGTCTTTCCCTTTAGGTTTTACCCCAACAATGTTTTCATTAGTTTCGCTCACACTCGAAATCAAGCATTTTACAGCAGGTTGGAGCAGCCTTATCTCAGCACAGGAATAAGGTAGGGAAGAATTCTAAGGCTCATTTTGACTGCCTCCAGAAGTTAGATCAGATGGCAAATTGGATTTGGTGCTAGGTCTTTCCTTTAGGTTTTACCCCCAACAATGTTTTCATTAGTTTCGCTCACTCTCGAAATCAAGCATTTTACAGCAGGTTGGAGCAGCCTGTATCTCAGCACAGGAATAAGGTAGGGAAGAATTCTAAGGATCATTTTGACTGCCTCCAGAAGTTAGATCAGATGGCAAATTGGATTTGGTGCTAGGTCTTTCCCTTTAGGTTTTACCCCAACAATGTTTTCATTAGTTTCGCTCACACTCGAAATCAAGCATTTTACAGCAGGTTGGAGCAGCCTGTATCTCAGCACAGGAATAAGGTAGGGAAGAATTCTAAGGATCATTTTGACTGCCTCCAGAAGTTAGATCAGATGGTAAATTGGATTTGGTGCTAGGTCTTTCCCTTTAGGTTTTACCCCAACAATGTTTTCATTAGTTTCGCTCACTCTCGAAATCAAGCATTTTACAGCAGGTTGGAGCAGCCTGTATCTCAGCACAGGAATAAGGTAGGGAAGAATTCTAAGGCTCATTTTGACTGCCTCCAGAAGTTAGATCAGATGGCAAATTGGATTTGGTGCTAGGTCTTTCCCTTTAGGTTTTACCCCCAACAATGTTTTCATTAGTTTCGCTCACTCTCGAAATCAAGCATTTTACAGCAGGTTGGAGCAGCCTGTATCTCAGCACAGGAATAAGGTAGGAAGAATTCTAAGGCTCGTTTTGACTGCCTCCAGAAGTTAGATCAGATGGCAAATTGGATTTGGTGCTAGGTCTTTCCCTTTAGGTTTTACCCCAACAATGTTTTCATTAGTTTCGCTCACTCTCGAAATCAAGCATTTTACAGCAGGTTGGAGCAGCCTGTATCTCAGCACAGGAATAAGGTAGGGAAGAATTCTAAGGCTCATTTTGACTGCCTCCAGAAGTTAGATCAGATGGCAAATTGGATTTGGTGCTAGGTCTTTCCCTTTTAGGTTTTACCCCAACAATGTTTTCATTAGTTTCGCTCATTCTCGAAATCAAGCATTTTACAGCAGGTTGGAGCAGCCTGTATCTCAGCACAGGAATAAGGTAGGGAAGAATTCTAAGGATCATTTTGACTGCCTCCAGAAGTTAGATCAGATGGCAAATTGGATTTGGTGCTAGGTCTTTCCCTTTAGGTTTTACCCCAACAATGTTTTCATTAGTTTCGCTCACTCTCGAAATCAAGCATTTTACAGCAGGTTGGAGCAGCCTGTATCTCAGCACAGGAATAAGGTAGGAAGAATTCTAAGGCTCATTTTGACTGCCTCCAGAAGTTAGATCAGATGGCAAATTGGATTTGGTGCTAGGTCTTTCCCTTTAGGTTTTACCCCAACAATGTTTTCATTAGTTTCGCTCACTCTCGAAATCAAGCATTTTACAGCAGGTTGGAGCAGCCTGTATCTCAGCACAGGAATAAGGTAGGGGAAGAATTCTAAGGATCATTTTGACTGCCTCCAGAAGTTAGATCAGATGGCAAATTGGATTTGGTGCTAGGTCTTTCCCTTTAGGTTTTACCCCAACAATGTTTTCATTAGTTTCGCTCACTCTCGAAATCAAGCATTTACAGCAGGTTGGAGCACGCTGTATCTCAGCACAGGAATAAGGTAGGGAAGAATTCTAAGGATCATTTTGACTGCCTCCAGAAGTTAGATCAGATGGTAAATTGGATTTGGTGCTAGGTCTTTCCCCTTTAGGTTTTACCCCAACAATGTTTTCATTAGTTTCGCTCACTCTCGAAATCAAGCATTTTACAGCAGGTTGGAGCAGCCTGTATCTCAGCACAGGAATAAGGTAGGGAAGAATTCTAAGGATCATTTTGATTGCCTCCAGAAGTTAGATCAGATGGCAAATTGGATTTGGTGCTAGGTCTTTCCCTTTAGGTTTTACCCCAACAATGTTTTCATTAGTTTCGCTCACACTCGAAATCAAGCATTTTACAGCAGGTTGGAGCAGCCTGTATCTCAGCACAGGAATAAGGTAGGGAAGAATTCTAAGGATCATTTTGACTGCCTCCAGAAGTTAGATCAGATGGTAAATTGGATTTGGTGCTAGGTCTTTCCCTTTAGGTTTTACCCCAACAATGTTTTCATTAGTTTCGCTCACTCTCGAAATCAAGCATTTTACAGCAGGTTGGAGCAGCCTGTATCTCAGCACAGGAATAAGGTAGGGAAGAATTCTAAGGCTCTTTTTGACTGCCTCCAGAAGTTAGATCAGATGGCAAATTGGATTTGGTGCTAGGTCTTTCCCTTTAGGTTTTACCCCAACAATGTTTTCATTAGTTTCGCTCACTCTCGAAATCAAGCATTTTACAGCAGGTTGGAGCAGCCTGTATCTCAGCACAGGAATAAGGTAGGGAAGAATTCTAAGGCTCATTTTGACTGCCTCCAGAAGTTAGATCAGATGGCAAATTGGATTTGGTGCTAGGTCCCTTTCCCTTTAGGTTTTACCCCAACAATGTTTTCATTAGTTTCGCTCACTCTCGAAATCAAGCATTTTACAGCAGGTTGGAGCAGCCTGTATCTCAGCACAGGAATAAGGTAGGGAAGAATTCTAAGGATCATTTTGACTGCCTCCAGAAGTTAGATCAGATGGCAAATTGGATTTGGTGCTAGGTCTTTCCCTTTAGGTTTTACCCCAACAATGTTTTCATTAGTTTCGCTCACACTCGAAATCAAGCATTTTACAGCAGGTTGGAGCAGCCTGTATCTCAGCACAGGAATAAGGTAGGGAAGAATTCTAAGGCTCATTTTGACTGCCTCCAGAAGGTTAGATCAGATGGCAAATTGGATTTGGTGCTAGGTCTTTCCCTTTAGGTTTTACCCCAACAATGTTTTCATTAGTTTCGCTCACTCTCGAAATCAAGCATTTTACAGCAGGTTGGAGCAGCCTGTATCTCAGCACAGGAATAAGGTAGGGAAGAATTCTAAGGATCATTTTGACTGCCTCCAGAAGTTAGATCAGATGGCAAATTGGATTTGGTGCTAGGTCTTTCCCTTTAGGTTTTACCCCAACAATGTTTTCATTAGTTTCGCTCACACTCGAAATCAAGCATTTTACAGCAGGTTGGAGCAGCCTGTATCTCAGCACAGGAATAAGGTAGGGGAAGAATTCTAAGGATCATTTTGACTGCCTCCAGAAGTTAGATCAGATGGTAAATTGGATTTGGTGCTAGGTCTTTCCCTTTAGGTTTTACCCCAACAATGTTTTCATTAGTTTCGCTCACTCTCGAAATCAAGCATTTTACAGCAGGTTGGAGCAGCCTGTATCTCAGCACAGGAATAAGGTAGGGAAGAATTCTAAGGCTCATTTTGACTGCCTCCAGAAGTTAGATCAGATGGCAAATTGGATTTGGTGCTATGTCTTTCCCTTTAGGTTTTACCCAACAATGTTTTCATTAGTTTCGCTCACTCTCGAAATCAAGCATTTTACAGCAGGTTGGAGCAGCCTGTATCTCAGCACAGGAATAAGGTAGGGAAGAATTCTAAGGCTCATTTTGACTGCCTCCAGAAGTTAGATCAGATGGCAAATTGGATTTGGTGCTAGGTCTTTCCCTTTAGGTTTTACCCCAACAATGTTTTCATTAGTTTCGCTCACTCTCGAAATCAAGCATTTTACAGCAGGTTGGAGCAGCCTGTATCTCAGCACAGGAATAAGGTAGGGAAGAATTCTAAGGCTCATTTTGACTGCCTCCAGAAGTTAGATCAGATGGCAAATTGGATTTGGTGCTAGTCTTTCCCTTTAGGTTTTACCCCAACAATGTTTTCATTAGTTTCGCTCACTCTCGAAATCAAGCATTTTACAGCAGGTTGGAGCAGGCCTGTATCTCAGCACAGGAATAAGGTAGGGAAGAATTCTAAGGATCATTTTGACTGCCTCCAGAAGTTAGATCAGATGGCAAATTGGATTTGGTGCTAGGTCTTTCCCTTTAGGTTTTACCCCAACAATGTTTTCATTAGTTTCGCTCACTCTCGAAATCAAGCATTTTACAGCAGGTTGGAGCAGCCTGTATCTCAGCACAGGAATAAGGTAGGGAAGAATTCTAAGGCTCATTTTGACTGCCTCCAGAAGTTAGATCAGATGGCAAATTGGATTTGGTGCTAGGTCTTTCCCTTTAGGTTTTACCCCAACAATGTTTTCATTAGTTTCGGCTCACTCTCGAAATCAAGCATTTTACAGCAGGTTGGAGCAGCCTGTATCTCAGCACAGGAATAAGGTAGGGAAGAATTCTAAGGCTCATTTTGACTGCCTCCAGAAGTTAGATCAGATGGCAAATTGGATTTGGTGCTAGGTCTTTCCCTTTAGGTTTTACCCCAACAATGTTTTCATTAGTTTCGCTCACTCTCGAAATCAAGCATTTTACAGCAGGTTGGAGCAGCCTGTATCTCAGCACAGGAATAAGGTAGGGAAGAATTCTAAGGCTCATTTTGGACTGCCTCCAGAAGTTAGATCAGATGGCAAATTGGATTTGGTGCTAGGTCTTTCCCTTTAGGTTTTACCCCAACAATGTTTTCATTAGTTTCGCTCACTCTCGAAATCAAGCATTTTACAGCAGGTTGGAGCAGCCTGTATCTCAGCACAGGAATAAGGTAGGGAAGAATTCTAAGGCTCATTTTGACTGCCTCCAGAAGTTAGATCAGATGGCAAATTGGATTTGGTGCTAGGTCTTTCCCTTTAGGTTTTACCCCAACAATGTTTTCATTAGTTTCGCTCACTCTCGAAATCAAGCATTTTACAGCAGGTTGGAGCAGCCTGTATCTCAGCACAGGAATAAGGTAGGGAAGAATTCTAAGGATCATTTGGACTGCCTCCAGAAGTTAGATCAGATGGCAAATTGGATTTGGTGGCTAGGTCTTTCCCTTTAGGTTTTACCCCAACAATGTTTTCATTAGTTTCGCTCACTCTCGAAATCAAGCATTTTACAGCAGGTTGGAGCAGCCTGTATCTCAGCACAGGAATAAGGTAGGGAAGAATTCTAAGGCTCATTTTGACTGCCCTGCAGAAGTTAGATCAGATGGCAAATTGGATTTGGTGCTAGGTCTTTCCCTTTAGGTTTTACCCCAACAATGTTTTCATTAGTTTCGCTCACTCTCGATATCAAGCATTTTACAGCAGGTTGGAGCAGCCTGTATCTCAGCACAGGAATAAGGTAGGGAAGAATTCTAAGGATCATTTTGACTGCCTCCAGAAGTTAGATCAGATGGCAAATTGGATTTGGTGCTAGGTCTTTCCCTTTAGGTTTTACCCCAACAATGTTTTCATTAGTTTCGCTCACTCTCGACATCAAGCATTTTACAGCAGGTTGGAGGCAGCCTGTATCTCAGCACAGGAATAAGGTAGGGAAGAATTCTAAGGCTCATTTTGACTGCCTCCAGAAGTTAGATCAGATGGCAAATTGGATTTGGTGCTAGGTCTTTCCCTTTAGGTTTTACCCCAACAATGTTTTCATTAGTTTTCGCTCACTCTCGAAATCAAGCATTTTTACAGCAGGTTGGAGCAGCCTGTATCTCAGCACAGGAATAAGGTAGGGAAGAATTCTAAGGCTCATTTTGACTGCCTCCAGAAGTTAGATCAGATGGCAAATTGGATTTGGTGCTAGGTCTTTCCCCAACAATGTTTTCATTAGTTTCGCTCACTCTCGAAATCAAGCATTTTACAGCAGGTTGGAGCAGCCTGTATCTCAGCACAGGAATAAGGTAGGGAAGAATTCTAAGGCTCATTTTGACTGCCTCCAGAAGTTAGATCAGATGGCAAATTGGATTTGGTGCTAGGTCTTTCCCTTTAGGTTTTACCCCAACAATGTTTTCATTAGTTTCGCTCACTCTCGAAATCAAGCATTTTACAGCAGGTTGGAGCAGCCTGTATCTCAGCACAGGAATAAGGTAGGGAAGAATTCTAAGGCTCATTTTGACTGCCTCCAGAAGTTAGATCAGATGGCAAATTGGATTTGGTGCTAGGTCTTTCCCTTTAGGTTTTACCCCAACAATGTTTTCATTAGTTTCGCTCACTCTCGAAATCAAGCATTTTACAGCAGGTTGAGCAGCCTGTATCTCAGCACAGGAATAAGGTAGGGAAGAATTCTAAGGCTCATTTTGACTGCCTCCAGAAGTTAGATCAGATGGCAAATTGGATTTGGTGCTAGGTCTTTCCCTTTAGGTTTTACCCCAACAATGTTTTCATTAGTTTCGCTCACTCTCGAAATCAAGCATTTTACAGCAGGTTGGAGCAGCCTGTATCTCAGCACAGGAATAAGGTAGGGAAGAATTCTAAGGATCATTTTGACTGCCTCCAGAAGTTAGATCAGATGGCAAATTGGATTTGGTGCTAGGTCTTTCCCTTTAGGTTTTACCCCAACAATGTTTTCATTAGTTTCGCTCACTCTCGAAATCAAGCATTTTACAGCAGGTTGGAGCAGCCTGTATCTCAGCACAGGAATAAGGTAGGGAAGAATTCTAAGGGCTCATTTTGACTGCCTCCAGAAGTTAGATCAGATGGCAAATTGGATTTGGTGCTAGGTCTTTCCCTTTAGGTTTTACCCCAACAATGTTTTCATTAGTTTCGCTCACTCTCGAAATCAAGCATTTTACAGCAGGTTGGAGCAGCCTGTATCTCAGCACAGGAATAAGGTAGGGAAGAATTCTAAGGCTCATTTTGACTGCCTCCAGAAGTTAGATCAGATGGCAAATTGGATTTGGTGCTAGGTCCTTTCCCTTTAGGTTTTACCCAACAATGTTTTCATTAGTTTCGCTCACTCTCGAAATCAAGCATTTTACAGCAGGTTGGAGCAGCCTGTATCTCAGCACAGGAATAAGGTAGGGAAGAATTCTAAGGATCATTTTGACTGCCTCCAGAAGTTAGATCAGATGGCAAATTGGATTTGGTGCTAGGTCTTTCCCTTTAGGTTTTACCCCAACCAATGTTTTCATTAGTTTCGCTCACTCTCGAAATCAAGCATTTTACAGCAGGTTGGAGCAGCCTGTATCTCAGCACAGGAATAAGGTAGGGAAGAATTCTAAGGATCATTTTGACTGCCTCCAGAAGTTAGATCAGATGGCAAATTGGATTTGGTGCTAGGTCTTTCCCTTTAGGTTTTACCCCAACAATGTTTTCATTAGTTTCGCTCACTCTCGAAATCAAGCATTTTACAGCAGGTTGGAGCAGCCTGTATCTCAGCACAGGAATAAGGTAGGGAAGAATTCTAAGGCTCATTTTGACTGCCTCCAGAAGTTAGATCAGATGGCAAATTGGATTTGGTGCTAGGTCTTTCCCTTTAGGTTTTACCCCCAACAATGTTTTCATTAGTTTCGCTCACTCTCGAAATCAAGCATTTTACAGCAGGTTGGAGCAGCCTGTATCTCAGCACAGGAATAAGGTAGGGAAGAATTCTAAGGCTCATTTTGACTGCCTCCAGAAGTTAGATCAGATGGCAAATTGGATTTGGTGCTAGGTCTTTCCCTTTAGGTTTTACCCCAACAATGTTTTCATTAGTTTCGCTCACTCTCGAAATCAAGCATTTTACAGCAGGTTGGAGCAGCCCTGTATCTCAGCACAGGAATAAGGTAGGAAGAATTCTAAGGATCATTTTGACTGCCTCCAGAAGTTAGATCAGATGGCAAATTGGATTTGGTGCTAGGTCTTTCCCTTTAGGTTTTACCCCAACAATGTTTTCATTAGTTTCGCTCACTCTCGAAATCAAGCATTTTACAGCAGGTTGGAGCAGCCTGTATCTCAGCACAGGAATAAGGTAGGAAGAATTCTAAGGCTCATTTGACTGCCTCCAGAAGTTAGATCAGATGGCAAATTGGATTTGGTGCTAGGTCTTTCCCTTTAGGTTTTACCCCAACAATGTTTTCATTAGTTTCGCTCACTCTCGAAATCAAGCATTTTACAGCAGGTTGGAGCAGCCTGTATCTCAGCACAGGAATAAGGTAGGGAAGAATTCTAAGGATCATTTTGACTGCCCTCCAGAAGTTAGATCAGATGGCAAATTGGATTTGGTGCTAGGTCCTTTCCCTTTAGGTTTTACCCCAACAATGTTTTCATTAGTTTCGCTCACTCTCGACATCAAGCATTTTACAGCAGGTTGGAGCAGCCTGTATCTCAGCACAGGAATAAGGTAGGGAAGAATTCTAAGGCTCATTTTGACTGCCTCCAGAAGTTAGATCAGATGGCAAATTGGATTTGGTGCTAGGTCTTTCCCTTTAGGTTTTACCCCAACAATGTTTTCATTAGTTTCGCTCACTCTCGAAATCAAGCATTTTACAGCAGGTTGGAGCAGCCTGTATCTCAGCACAGGAATAAGGTAGGGAAGAATTCTAAGGATCATTTTGACTGCCTCCAGAGTTAGATCAGATGGCAAATTGGATTTGGTGCTAGGTCTTTCCCTTTAGGTTTTTACCCCAACAATGTTTTCATTAGTTTCGCTCACTCTCGAAATCAAGCATTTTACAGCAGGTTGGAGCAGCCTGTATCTCAGCACAGGAATAAGGTAGGGAAGAAGTCTAAGGATCATTTTGACTGCCTCCAGAAGTTAGATCAGATGGCAAATTGGATTTGGTGCTAGGTCTTTCCCTTTAGGTTTTACCCCAACAATGTTTTCATTAGTTTCGCTCACTCTCGAAATCAAGCATTTTACAGCAGGTTGGAGCAGCCTGTATCTCAGCACAGGAATAAGGTAGGGAAGAATTCTAAGGCTCATTTTGACTGCCTCCAGAAGTTAGATCAGATGGCAAATTGGATTTGGTGCTAGGTCTTTCCCTTTAGGTTTTACCCCAACAATGTTTTCATTAGTTTCGCTCACTCTCGACATCAAGCATTTTACAGCAGGTTGGAGCAGCCTGTATCTCAGCACAGGAATAAGGTAGGGAAGAATTCTAAGGATCATTTTGACTGCCTCCAGAAGTTAGATCAGATGGCAAATTGGATTTGGTGCTAGGTCTTTCCCTTTAGGTTTTACCCCAACAATGTTTTCATTAGTTTCGCTCACTCTCGAAATCAAGCATTTTACAGCAGGTTGGAGCAGCCTGTATCTCAGCACAGGAATAAGGTAGGGAAGAATTCTAAGGCTCATTTGACTGCCTCCAGAAGTTAGATCAGATGGCAAATTGGATTTGGTGCTAGGTCTTTCCCTTTAGGTTTTACCCCAACAATGTTTTCATTAGTTTTGCTCACTCTCGAAATCAAGCATTTTACAGCAGGTTGGAGCAGCTGTATCTCAGCACAGGAATAAGGTAGGGAAGAATTCTAAGGCTCATTTTGACTGCCTCCAGAAGTTAGATCAGATGGCAAATTGGATTTGGTGCTAGGTCTTTCCCTTTAGGTTTTACCCCAACAATGTTTTCATTAGTTTCGCTCACTCTCGAAATCAAGCATTTTACAGCAGGTTGGAGCAGCCTGTATCTCAGCACAGGAATAAGGTAGGGAAGAATTCTAAGGCTCATTTTGACTGCCTCCAGAAGTTAGATCAGATGGCAAATTGGATTTGGTGCTAGGTCTTTCCCCAACAATGTTTTCATTAGTTTCGCTCACTCTCGAAATCAAGCATTTACAGCAGGTTGGAGCAGCCTGTATCTCAGCACAGGAATAAGGTAGGGAAGAATTCTAAGGCTCATTTTGACTGCCTCCAGAAGTTAGATCAGATGGCAAATTGGATTTGGTGCTAGGTCTTTCCCTTTAGGTTTTACCCCAACAATGTTTTCATTAGTTTTCGCTCACTCTCGGAATCAAGCATTTTACAGCAGGTTGGAGCAGCCTGTATCTCAGCACAGGAATAAGGTAGGAAGAATTCTAAGGCTCATTTTGACTGCTCCAGAAGTTAGATCAGATGGCAAATTGGATTTGGTGCTAGGTCTTTCCCTTTAGGTTTTACCCCAACAATGTTTTCATTAGTTTCGCTCACTCTCGAAATCAAGCATTTTACAGCAGGTTGGAGCAGCCTGTATCTCAGCACAGGAATAAGGTAGGGAAGAATTCTAAGGATCATTTTGACTGCCTCCAGAAGTTAGATCAGATGGCAAATTGGATTTGGTGCTAGGTCTTTCCCCAACAATGTTTTCATTAGTTTCGCTCACTCTCGAAATCAAGCATTTTACAGCAGGTTGGAGCAGCCTGTATCTCAGCACAGGAATAAGGTAGGAAGAATTCTAAGGATCATTTTGACTGCCTCCAGAAGTTAGATCAGATGGCAAATTGGATTTGGTGCTAGGTCTTTCCCTTTAGGTTTTACCCCAACAATGTTTTCATTAGTTTCGCTCACTCTCGAAATCAAGCATTTTACAGCAGGTTGGAGCAGCCTGTATCTCAGCACAGGAATAAGGTAGGGAAGAATTCTAAGGATCATTTTGACTGCCTCCAGAAGTTAGATCAGATGGCAAATTGGATTTGGTGCTAGGTCTTTCCCTTTAGGTTTTACCCCAACAATGTTTTCATTAGTTTTGCTCACTCTCGAAATCAAGCATTTTACAGCAGGTTGGAGCAGCCTGTATCTCAGCACAGGAATAAGGTAGGGAAGAATTCTAAGGATCATTTTGACTGCCTCCAGAAGTTAGATCAGATGGCAAATTGGATTTGGTGCTAGGTCTTTCCCTTTAGGTTTTACCCCCAACAATGTTTTCATTAGTTTCGCTCACTCTCGAAATCAAGCATTTTACAGCAGGTTGGAGCAGCCTGTATCTCAGCACAGGAATAAGGCTAGGGACG
>NW_027144394.1:0-38020 GCF_026170545.1 Melanerpes formicivorus | reverse complement strand
CATTAGTTTCGCTCACTCTCGAAATCAAGCATTTTACAGCAGGTTGGAGCAGCCTGTATCTCAGCACAGGAATAAGGTAGGGAAGAATTCAAATGCTCATTTTGACTGCCTCCAGAAGTTAGATCAGATGGCAAATTGGATTTGGTGCTAGGTCTTTCCCTTTAGGTTTTACCCCAACAATGTTTTCATTAGTTTCGCTCACTCTCGAAATCAAGCATTTTACAGCAGGTTGGAGCAGCCTGTATCTCAGCACAGGAATAAGGTAGGGAAGAATTCTAAGGATCATTTTGACTGCCTCCAGAAGTTAGATCAGATGGCAAATTGGATTTGGTGCTAGGTCTTTCCCTTTAGGTTTTACCCCAACAATGTTTTCATTAGTTTCGCTCACTCTCGAAATCAAGCATTTTACAGCAGGTTGGAGCAGCCTGTATCTCAGCACAGGAATAAGGTAGGGAAGAATTCTAAGGATCATTTTGACTGCCTCCAGAAGTTAGATCAGATGGCAAATTGGATTTGGTGCTAGGTCTTTCCCTTTAGGTTTTACCCCAACAATGTTTTCATTAGTTTCGCTCACTCTCGAAATCAAGCATTTTACAGCAGGTTGGAGCAGCCTGTATCTCAGCACAGGAATAAGGTAGGGAAGAATTCAAATGCTCATTTTGACTGCCTCCAGAAGTTAGATCAGATGGCAAATTGGATTTGGTGCTAGGTCTTTCCCTTTAGGTTTTACCCCAACAATGTTTTCATTAGTTTCGCTCACTCTCGAAATCAAGCATTTTACAGCAGGTTGGAGCAGCCTGTATCTCAGCACAGGAATAAGGTAGGGAAGAATTCAAATGCTCATTTTGACTGCCTCCAGAAGTTAGATCAGATGGCAAATTGGATTTGGTGCTAGGTCTTTCCCTTTAGGTTTTACCCCAACAATGTTTTCATTAGTTTCGCTCACTCTCGAAATCAAGCATTTTACAGCAGGTTGGAGCAGCCTGTATCTCAGCACAGGAATAAGGTAGGGAAGAATTCAAAGGCTCATTTTGACTGCCTCCAGAAGTTAGATCAGATGGCAAATTGGATTTGGTGCTAGGTCTTTCCCTTTAGGTTTTACCCCAACAATGTTTTCATTAGTTTCGCTCACTCTCGAAATCAAGCATTTTACAGCAGGGTTGGAGCAGCCTGTATCTCAGCACAGGAATAAGGTAGGGAAGAATTCTAAGGATCATTTTGACTGCCTCCAGAAGTTAGATCAGATGGCAAATTGGATTTGGTGCTAGGTCTTTCCCTTTAGGTTTTACCCCAACAATGTTTTCATTAGTTTCGCTCACTCTCGAAATCAAGCATTTTACAGCAGGTTGGAGCAGCCTGTATCTCAGCACAGGAATAAGGTAGGGAAGAATTCAAATGCTCATTTTGACTGCCTCCAGAAGTTAGATCAGATGGCAAATTGGATTTGGTGCTAGGTCTTTCCCTTTAGGTTTTACCCCAACAATGTTTTCATTAGTTTCGCTCACTCTCGAAATCAAGCATTTTACAGCAGGTTGGAGCAGCCTGTATCTCAGCACAGGAATAAGGTAGGGAAGAATTCAAATGCTCATTTTGACTGCCTCCAGAAGTTAGATCAGATGGCAAATTGGATTTGGTGCTAGGTCTTTCCCTTTAGGTTTTACCCCAACAATGTTTTCATTAGTTTCGCTCACTCTCGAAATCAAGCATTTTACAGCAGGTTGGAGCAGCCTGTATCTCAGCACAGGAATAAGGTAGGGAAGAATTCTAAGGCTCATTTTGACTGCCTCCAGAAGTTAGATCAGATGGCAAATTGGATTTGGTGCTAGGTCTTTCCCTTTAGGTTTTACCCCAACAATGTTTTCATTAGTTTCGCTCACTCTCGAAATCAAGCATTTTACAGCAGGTTGGAGCAGCCTGTATCTCAGCACAGGAATAAGGTAGGGAAGAATTCTAAGGATCATTTTGACTGCCTCCAGAAGTTAGATCAGATGGGCAAATTGGATTTGGTGCTAGGTCTTTCCCTTTAGGTTTTACCCCAACAATGTTTTCATTAGTTTCGCTCACTCTCGAAATCAAGCATTTTACAGCAGGTTGGAGCAGCCTGTATCTCAGCACAGGAATAAGGTAGGGAAGAATTCAAAGGCTCATTTTGACTGCCTCCAGAAGTTAGATCAGATGGCAAATTGGATTTGGTGCTAGGTCTTTCCCTTTAGGTTTTACCCCAACAATGTTTTCATTAGTTTCGCTCACTCTCGAAATCAAGCATTTTACAGCAGGTTGGAGCAGCCTGTATCTCAGCACAGGAATAAGGTAGGAAGAATTCTAAGGATCATTTTGACTGCCTCCAGAAGTTAGATCAGATGGCAAATTGGATTTGGTGCTAGGTCTTTCCCTTTAGGTTTTACCCCAACAATGTTTTCATTAGTTTCGCTCACTCTCGAAATCAAGCATTTTACAGCAGGTTGGAGCAGCCTGTATCTCAGCACAGGAATAAGGTAGGGAAGAATTCTAAGGATCATTTTGACTGCCTCCAGAAGTTAGATCAGATGGCAAATTGGATTTGGTGCTAGGTCTTTCCCTTTAGGTTTTACCCCAACAATGTTTTCATTAGTTTCGCTCACTCTCGAAATCAAGCATTTTACAGCAGGTTGGAGCAGCCTGTATCTCAGCACAGGAATAAGGTAGGGAAGAATTCAAATGCTCATTTTGACTGCCTCCAGAAGTTAGATCAGATGGCAAATTGGATTTGGTGCTAGGTCTTTCCCTTTAGGTTTTACCCCAACAATGTTTTCATTAGTTTCGCTCACTCTCGAAATCAAGCATTTTACAGCAGGTTGGAGCAGCCTGTATCTCAGCACCAGGAATAAGGTAGGGAAGAATTCTAAGGATCATTTTGACTGCCTCCAGAAGTTAGATCAGATGGCAAATTGGATTTGGTGCTAGGTCTTTCCCTTTAGGTTTTACCCCAACAATGTTTTCATTAGTTTTCGCTCACTCTTGAAATCAAGCATTTTACAGCAGGTTGGAGCAGCCTGTATCTCAGCACAGGAATAAGGTAGGGAAGAATTCTAAGGATCATTTTGACTGCCTCCAGAAGTTAGATCAGATGGCAAATTGGATTTGGTGCTAGGTCTTTCCCTTTAGGTTTTACCCCAACAATGTTTTCATTAGTTTCGCTCACTCTCGAAATCAAGCATTTTACAGCAGGTTGGAGCAGCCTGTATCTCAGCACAGGAATAAGGTAGGGAAGAATTCAAATGCTCATTTTTGACTGCCTCCAGAAGTTAGATCAGATGGCAAATTGGATTTGGTGCTAGGTCTTTCCCTTTAGGTTTTACCCCAACAATGTTTTCATTAGTTTCGCTCACTCTCGAAATCAAGCATTTTACAGCAGGTTGGAGCAGCCTGTATCTCAGCACAGGAATAAGGTAGGGAAGAATTCAAATGCTCATTTTGACTGCCTCCAGAAGTTAGATCAGATGGCAAATTGGATTTGGTGCTAGGTCTTTCCCTTTAGGTTTTACCCCCAACAATGTTTTCATTAGTTTCGCTCACTCTCGAAATCAAGCATTTTACAGCAGGTTGGAGCAGCCTGTATCTCAGCACAGGAATAAGGTAGGGAAGAATTCAAAGGCTCATTTTGACTGCCTCCAGAAGTTAGATCAGATGGCAAATTGGATTTGGTGCTAGGTCTTTCCCTTTAGGTTTTACCCCAACAATGTTTTCATTAGTTTCGCTCACTCTCGAAATCAAGCATTTTACAGCAGGTTGGAGCAGCCTGTATCTCAGCACAGGAATAAGGTAGGGAAGAATTCTAAGGATCATTTTGACTGCCTCCAGAAGTTAGATCAGATGGCAAATTGGATTTGGTGCTAGGTCTTTCCCTTTAGGTTTTACCCCAACAATGTTTTCATTAGTTTCGCTCACTCTCGAAATCAAGCATTTTACAGCAGGTTGGAGCAGCCTGTATCTCAGCACAGGAATAAGGTAGGGAAGAATTCAAATGCTCATTTTGACTGCCTCCAGAAGTTAGATCAGATGGCAAATTGGATTTGGTGCTAGGTCTTTCCCTTTAGGTTTTACCCCAACAATGTTTTCATTAGTTTCGCTCACTCTCGAAATCAAGCATTTTACAGCAGGTTGGAGCAGCCTGTATCTCAGCACAGGAATAAGGTAGGGAAGAATTCAAATGCTCATTTTGACTGCCTCCAGAAGTTAGATCAGATGGCAAATTGGATTTGGTGCTAGGTCTTTCCCTTTAGGTTTTACCCCAACAATGTTTTCATTAGTTTCGCTCACTCTCGAAATCAAGCATTTTACAGCAGGTTGGAGCAGCCTGTATCTCAGCACAGGAATAAGGTAGGGAAGAATTCTAAGGCTCATTTTGACTGCCTCCAGAAGTTAGATCAGATGGCAAATTGGATTTGGTGCTAGGTCTTTCCCTTTAGGTTTTACCCCAACAATGTTTTCATTAGTTTCGCTCACTCTCGAAATCAAGCATTTTACAGCAGGTTGGAGCAGCCTGTATCTCAGCACAGGAATAAGGTAGGGAAGAATTCTAAGGATCATTTTGACTGCCTCCAGAAGTTAGATCAGATGGCAAATTGGATTTGGTGCTAGGTCTTTCCCTTTAGGTTTTACCCCAACAATGTTTTCATTAGTTTCGCTCACTCTCGAAATCAAGCATTTTACAGCAGGTTGGAGCAGCCTGTATCTCAGCACAGGAATAAGGTAGGGAAGAATTCAAAGGCTCATTTTGACTGCCTCCAGAAGTTAGATCAGATGGCAAATTGGATTTGGTGCTAGGTCTTTCCCTTTAGGTTTTACCCCAACAATGTTTTCATTAGTTTCGCTCACTCTCGAAATCAAGCATTTTACAGCAGGTTGGAGCAGCCTGTATCTCAGCACAGGAATAAGGTAGGGAAGAATTCTAAGGATCATTTTGACTGCCTCCAGAAGTTAGATCAGATGGCAAATTGGATTTGGTGCTAGGTCTTTCCCTTTAGGTTTTACCCCAACAATGTTTTCATTAGTTTCGCTCACTCTCGAAATCAAGCATTTTACAGCAGGTTGGAGCAGCCTGTATCTCAGCACAGGAATAAGGTAGGGAAGAATTCTAAGGATCATTTTGACTGCCTCCAGAAGTTAGATCAGATGGCAAATTGGATTTGGTGCTAGATCTTTCCCTTTAGGTTTTACCCCAACAATGTTTTCATTAGTTTCGCTCACTCTCGAAATCAAGCATTTTACAGCAGGTTGGAGCAGCCTGTATCTCAGCACAGGAATAAGGTAGGGAAGAATTCTAAGGATCATTTTGACTGCCTCCAGAAGTTAGATCAGATGGCAAATTGGATTTGGTGCTAGGTCTTTCCCTTTAGGTTTTACCCCAACAATGTTTTCATTAGTTTCGCTCACTCTCGAAATCAAGCATTTTACAGCAGGTTGGAGCAGCCTGTATCTCAGCACAGGAATAAGGTAGGGAAGAATTCTAAGGCTCATTTTGACTGCCTCCAGAAGTTAGATCAGATGGCAAATTGGATTTGGTGCTAGGTCTTTCCCTTTAGGTTTTACCCCAACAATGTTTTCATTAGTTTCGCTCACTCTCGAAATCAAGCATTTTACAGCAGGTTGGAGCAGCCTGTATCTCAGCACAGGAATAAGGTAGGGAAGAATTCTAAGGCTCATTTTGACTGCCTCCAGAAGTTAGATCAGATGGCAAATTGGATTTGGTGCTAGGTCTTTCCCTTTAGGTTTTACCCCCAACAATGTTTTCATTAGTTTCGCTCACTCTCGAAATCAAGCATTTTACAGCAGGTTGGAGCAGCCTGTATCTCAGCACAGGAATAAGGTAGGGAAGAATTCTAAGGCTCATTTTGACTGCCTCCAGAAGTTAGATCAGATGGCAAATTGGATTTGGTGCTAGGTCTTTCCCTTTAGGTTTTACCCCAACAATGTTTTCATTAGTTTCGCTCACTCTCGAAATCAAGCATTTTACAGCAGGTTGGAGCAGCCTGTATCTCAGCACAGGAATAAGGTAGGGAAGAATTCTAAGGATCATTTTGACTGCCTCCAGAAGTTAGATCAGATGGCAAATTGGATTTGGTGCTAGGTCTTTCCCTTTAGGTTTTACCCCAACAATGTTTTCATTAGTTTCGCTCACTCTCGAAATCAAGCATTTTACAGCAGGTTGGAGCAGCCTGTATCTCAGCACAGGAATAAGGTAGGGAAGAATTCTAAGGATCATTTTGACTGCCTCCAGAAGTTAGATCAGATGGCAAATTGGATTTGGTGCTAGGTCTTTCCCTTTAGGTTTTACCCCAACAATGTTTTCATTAGTTTCGCTCACTCTCGAAATCAAGCATTTTACAGCAGGTTGGAGCAGCCTGTATCTCAGCACAGGAATAAGGTAGGGAAGAATTCTAAGGCTCATTTTGACTGCCTCCAGAAGTTAGATCAGATGGCAAATTGGATTTGGTGCTAGGTCTTTCCCTTTAGGTTTTACCCCCACAATGTTTTCATTAGTTTCGCTCACTCTCGAAATCAAGCATTTTACAGCAGGTTGGAGCAGCCTGTATCTCAGCACAGGAATAAGGTAGGGAAGAATTCTAAGGATCATTTTGACTGCCTCCAGAAGTTAGATCAGATGGCAAATTGGATTTGGTGCTAGGTCTTTCCCTTTAGGTTTTACCCCAACAATGTTTTCATTAGTTTCGCTCACTCTTGAAATCAAGCATTTTACAGCAGGTTGGAGCAGCCTGTATCTCAGCACAGGAATAAGGTAGGGAAGAATTCTAAGGATCATTTTGACTGCCTCCAGAAGTTAGATCAGATGGCAAATTGGATTTGGTGCTAGGTCTTTCCCTTTAGGTTTTACCCCAACAATGTTTTCATTAGTTTCGCTCACTCTCGAAATCAAGCATTTTACAGCAGGTTGGAGCAGCCTGTATCTCAGCACAGGAATAAGGTAGGGAAGAATTCAAATGCTCATTTTGACTGCCTCCAGAAGTTAGATCAGATGGCAAATTGGATTTGGTGCTAGGTCTTTCCCTTTAGGTTTTACCCCAACAATGTTTTCATTAGTTTCGCTCACTCTCGAAATCAAGCATTTTACAGCAGGGTTGGAGCAGCCTGTATCTCAGCACAGGAATAAGGTAGGGAAGAATTCTAAGGCTCATTTTGACTGCCTCCAGAAGTTAGATCAGATGGCAAATTGGATTTGGTGCTAGGTCTTTCCCTTTAGGTTTTACCCCAACAATGTTTTCATTAGTTTCGCTCACTCTCGAAATCAAGCATTTTACAGCAGGTTGGAGCAGCCTGTATCTCAGCACAGGAATAAGGTAGGGAAGAATTCTAAGGCTCATTTTGACTGCCTCCAGAAGTTAGATCAGATGGCAAATTGGATTTGGTGCTAGGTCTTTCCCTTTAGGTTTTACCCCAACAATGTTTTCATTAGTTTCGCTCACTCTCGAAATCAAGCATTTTACAGCAGGTTGGAGCAGCCTGTATCTCAGCACAGGAATAAGGTAGGGAAGAATTCTAAGGATCATTTTGACTGCCTCCAGAAGTTAGATCAGATGGCAAATTGGATTTGGTGCTAGGTCTTTCCCTTTAGGTTTTACCCCCAACAATGTTTTCATTAGTTTCGCTCACTCTCGAAATCAAGCATTTTACAGCAGGTTGGAGCAGCCTGTATCTCAGCACAGGAATAAGGTAGGGAAGAATTCTAAGGATCATTTTGACTGCCTCCAGAAGTTAGATCAGATGGCAAATTGGATTTGGTGCTAGGTCTTTCCCTTTAGGTTTTACCCCAACAATGTTTTCATTAGTTTCGCTCACTCTCGAAATCAAGCATTTTACAGCAGGTTGGAGCAGCCTGTATCTCAGCACAGGAATAAGGTAGGGAAGAATTCTAAGGCTCATTTTGACTGCCTCCAGAAGTTAGATCAGATGGCAAATTGGATTTGGTGCTAGGTCTTTCCCTTTAGGTTTTACCCCCCACAATGTTTTCATTAGTTTCGCTCACTCTCGAAATCAAGCATTTTACAGCAGGTTGGAGCAGCCTGTATCTCAGCACAGGAATAAGGTAGGGAAGAATTCTAAGGATCATTTTGACTGCCTCCAGAAGTTAGATCAGATGGCAAATTGGATTTGGTGCTAGGTCTTTCCCTTTAGGTTTTACCCCAACAATGTTTTCATTAGTTTCGCTCACTCTTGAAATCAAGCATTTTACAGCAGGTTGGAGCAGCCTGTATCTCAGCACAGGAATAAGGTAGGGAAGAATTCTAAGGATCATTTTGACTGCCTCCAGAAGTTAGATCAGATGGCAAATTGGATTTGGTGCTAGGTCTTTCCCTTTAGGTTTTACCCCAACAATGTTTTCATTAGTTTCGCTCACTCTCGAAATCAAGCATTTTACAGCAGGTTGGAGCAGCCTGTATCTCAGCACAGGAATAAGGTAGGGAAGAATTCAAATGCTCATTTTGACTGCCTCCAGAAGTTAGATCAGATGGCAAATTGGATTTGGTGCTAGGTCTTTCCCTTTAGGTTTTACCCCAACAATGTTTTCATTAGTTTCGCTCACTCTCGAAATCAAGCATTTTACAGCAGGTTGGAGCAGCCTGTATCTCAGCACAGGAATAAGGTAGGGAAGAATTCAAATGCTCATTTTGACTGCCTCCAGAAGTTAGATCAGATGGCAAATTGGATTTGGTGCTAGGTCTTTCCCTTTAGGTTTTACCCCAACAATGTTTTCATTAGTTTCGCTCACTCTCGAAATCAAGCATTTTACAGCAGGTTGGAGCAGCCTGTATCTCAGCACAGGAATAAGGTAGGGAAGAATTCTAAGGATCATTTTGACTGCCTCCAGAAGTTAGATCAGATGGCAAATTGGATTTGGTGCTAGGTCTTTCCCTTTAGGTTTTACCCCAACAATGTTTTCATTAGTTTCGCTCACTCTCGAAATCAAGCATTTTACAGCAGGTTGGAGCAGCCTGTATCTCAGCACAGGAATAAGGTAGGGAAGAATTCTAAGGCTCATTTTGACTGCCTCCAGAAGTTAGATCAGATGGCAAATTGGATTTGGTGCTAGGTCTTTCCCTTTAGGTTTTACCCCAACAATGTTTTCATTAGTTTCGCTCACTCTCGAAATCAAGCATTTTACAGCAGGTTGGAGCAGCCTGTATCTCAGCACAGGAATAAGGTAGGGAAGAATTCTAAGGATCATTTTGACTGCCTCCAGAAGTTAGATCAGATGGCAAATTGGATTTGGTGCTAGGTCTTTCCCTTTAGGTTTTACCCCAACAATGTTTTCATTAGTTTCGCTCACTCTTGAAATCAAGCATTTTACAGCAGGTTGGAGCAGCCTGTATCTCAGCACAGGAATAAGGTAGGGAAGAATTCTAAGGATCATTTTGACTGCCTCCAGAAGTTAGATCAGATGGCAAATTGGATTTGGTGCTAGGTCTTTCCCTTTAGGTTTTACCCCAACAATGTTTTTCATTAGTTTCGCTCACTCTCGAAATCAAGCATTTTACAGCAGGTTGGAGCAGCCTGTATCTCAGCACAGGAATAAGGTAGGGAAGAATTCAAATGCTCATTTTGACTGCCTCCAGAAGTTAGATCAGATGGCAAATTGGATTTGGTGCTAGGTCTTTCCCTTTAGGTTTTACCCCAACAATGTTTTCATTAGTTTCGCTCACTCTCGAAATCAAGCATTTTACAGCAGGTTGGAGCAGCCTGTATCTCAGCACAGGAATAAGGTAGGGAAGAATTCAAATGCTCATTTTGACTGCCTCCAGAAGTTAGATCAGATGGCAAATTGGATTTGGTGCTAGGTCTTTCCCTTTAGGTTTTACCCCAACAATGTTTTCATTAGTTTCGCTCACTCTCGAAATCAAGCATTTTACAGCAGGTTGGAGCAGCCTGTATCTCAGCACAGGAATAAGGTAGGGAAGAATTCTAAGGCTCATTTTGACTGCCTCCAGAAGTTAGATCAGATGGCAAATTGGATTTGGTGCTAGGTCTTTCCCTTTAGGTTTTACCCCAACAATGTTTTCATTAGTTTCGCTCACTCTCGAAATCAAGCATTTTACAGCAGGTTGGAGCAGCCTGTATCTCAGCACAGGAATAAGGTAGGGAAGAATTCTAAGGCTCATTTTGACTGCCTCCAGAAGTTAGATCAGATGGCAAATTGGATTTGGTGCTAGGTCTTTCCCTTTAGGTTTTACCCCAACAATGTTTTCATTAGTTTCGCTCACTCTCGAAATCAAGCATTTTACAGCAGGTTGGAGCAGCCTGTATCTCAGCACAGGAATAAGGTAGGGAAGAATTCTAAGGCTCATTTTGACTGCCTCCAGAAGTTAGATCAGATGGCAAATTGGATTTGGTGCTAGGTCTTTCCCTTTAGGTTTTACCCCAACAATGTTTTCATTAGTTTCGCTCACTCTCGAAATCAAGCATTTTACAGCAGGTTGGAGCAGCCTGTATCTCAGCACAGGAATAAGGTAGGGAAGAATTCTAAGGATCATTTTGACTGCCTCCAGAAGTTAGATCAGATGGCAAATTGGATTTGGTGCTAGGTCTTTCCCTTTAGGTTTTACCCCAACAATGTTTTCATTAGTTTCGCTCACTCTCGAAATCAAGCATTTTACAGCAGGTTGGAGCAGCCTGTATCTCAGCACAGGAATAAGGTAGGGAAGAATTCTAAGGCTCATTTTGACTGCCTCCAGAAGTTAGATCAGATGGCAAATTGGATTTGGTGCTAGGTCGTTCCCTTTAGGTTTTACCCCAACAATGTTTTCATTAGTTTCGCTCACTCTCGAAATCAAGCATTTTACAGCAGGTTGGAGCAGCCTGTATCTCAGCACAGGAATAAGGTAGGGAAGAATTCTAAGGCTCATTTTGACTGCCTCCAGAAGTTAGATCAGATGGCAAATTGGATTTGGTGCTAGGTCTTTCCCTTTAGGTTTTACCCCAACAATGTTTTCATTAGTTTCGCTCACTCTCGAAATCAAGCATTTTACAGCAGGTTGGAGCAGCCTGTATCTCAGCACAGGAATAAGGTAGGGAAGAATTCTAAGGCTCATTTTGACTGCCTCCAGAAGTTAGATCAGATGGCAAATTGGATTTGGTGCTAGGTCTTTCCCTTTAGGTTTTACCCCAACAATGTTTTCATTAGTTTCGCTCACTCTCGAAATCAAGCATTTTACAGCAGGTTGGAGCAGCCTGTATCTCAGCACAGGTATAAGGTAGGGAAGAATTCTAAGGCTCATTTTGACTGCCTCCAGAAGTTAGATCAGATGGCAAATTGGATTTGGTGCTAGGTCTTTCCCTTTAGGTTTTACCCCAACAATGTTTTCATTAGTTTCGCTCACTCTCGAAATCAAGCATTTTACAGCAGGTTGGAGCAGCCTGTATCTCAGCACAGGAATAAGGTAGGGAAGAATTCTAAGGCTCATTTTGACTGCCTCCAGAAGTTAGATCAGATGGCAAATTGGATTTGGTGCTAGGTCTTTCCCTTTAGGTTTTACCCCAACAATGTTTTCATTAGTTTTCGCTCACTCTCGAAATCAAGCATTTTACAGCAGGTTGGAGCAGCCTGTATCTCAGCAGAGGAATAAGGTAGGGAAGAATTCTAAGGCTCATTTTGACTGCCTCCAGAAGTTAGATCAGATGGCAAATTGGATTTGGTGCTAGGTCTTTCCCTTTAGGTTTTACCCCCAACAATGTTTTCATTAGTTTCGCTCACTCTCGAAATCAAGCATTTTAAGCAGGTTGGAGCAGCCTGTATCTCAGCACAGGAATAAGGTAGGGAAGAATTCTAAGGGCTCATTTTGACTGCCTCCAGAAGTTAGATCAGATGGCAAATTGGATTTGGTGCTAGGTCTTTCCCTTTAGGTTTTACCCCAACAATGTTTTCATTAGTTTCGCTCACTCTCGAAATCAAGCATTTTACAGCAGGTTGGAGCAGCCTGTATCTCAGCACAGGAATAAGGTAGGGAAGAATTCTAAGGGATCATTTTGACTGCCTCCAGAAGTTAGATCAGATGGCAAATTGGATTTGGTGCTAGGTCTTTCCCTTTAGGTTTTACCCCAACAATGTTTTCATTAGTTTCGCTCACTCTCGAAATCAAGCATTTTACAGCAGGTTGGAGCAGCCTGTATCTCAGCACAGGAATAAGGTAGGGAAGAATTCTAAGGCTCATTTTGACTGCCTCCAGAAGTTAGATCAGATGGCAAATTGGATTTGGTGCTAGGTCTTTCCCTTTAGGTTTTACCCCAACAATGTTTTCATTAGTTTCGCTCACTCTCGAAATCAAGCATTTTACAGCAGGTTGGAGCAGCCTGTATCTCAGCACAGGAATAAGGTAGGGAAGAATTCTAAGGCTCATTTTGACTGCCTCCAGAAGTTAGATCAGATGGCAAATTGGATTTGGTGCTAGGTCTTTCCCTTTAGGTTTTACCCCAACAATGTTTTCATTAGTTTCGCTCACTCATCGAAATCAAGCATTTTACAGCAGGTTGGAGCAGCCTGTATCTCAGCACAGGAATAAGGTAGGGAAGAATTCTAAGGCTCATTTTGACTGCCTCCAGAAGTTAGATCAGATGGCAAATTGGATTTGGTGCTAGGTCTTTCCCTTTAGGTTTTACCCCAACAATGTTTTCATTAGTTTCGCTCACTCTCGAAATCAAGCATTTTACAGCAGGTTGGAGCAGCCTGTATCTCAGCACAGGAATAAGGTAGGGAAGAATTCTAAGGCTCATTTTGACTGCCTCCAGAAGTTAGATCAGATGGCAAATTGGATTTGGTGCTAGGTCTTTCCCTTTAGGTTTTACCCCAACAATGTTTTCATTAGTTTCGCTCACTCTCGAAATCAAGCATTTTACAGCAGGTTGGAGCATCCTGTATCTCAGCACAGGAATAAGGTAGGGAAGAATTCTAAGGCTCATTTTGACTGCCTCCAGAAGTTAGATCAGATGGCAAATTGGATTTGGTGCTAGGTCTTTCCCTTTAGGTTTTACCCCAACAATGTTTTCATTAGTTTCGCTCACTCTCGAAATCAAGCATTTTACAGCAGGTTGGAGCAGCCTGTATCTCAGCACAGGAATAAGGTAGGGAAGAATTCTAAGGCTCATTTTGACTGCCTCCAGAAGTTAGATCAGATGGCAAATTGGATTTGGTGCTAGGTCTTTCCCTTTAGGTTTTACCCCAACAATGTTTTCATTAGTTTCGCTCACTCTCGAAATCAAGCATTTTACAGCAGGTTGGAGCAGCCTGTATCTCAGCAGAGGAATAAGGTAGGGAAGAATTCTAAGGCTCATTTTGACTGCCTCCAGAAGTTAGATCAGATGGCAAATTGGATTTGGTGCTAGGTCTTTCCCTTTAGGTTTTACCCCAACAATGTTTTCATTAGTTTCGCTCACTCTCGAAATCAAGCATTTTACAGCAGGTTGGAGCAGCCTGTATCTCAGCACAGGAATAAGGTAGGGAAGAATTCTAAGGCTCATTTTGACTGCCTCCAGAAGTTAGATCAGATGGCAAATTGGATTTGGTGCTAGGTCTTTCCCTTTAGGTTTTACCCCAACAATGTTTTCATTAGTTTCGCTCACTCTCGAAATCAAGCATTTTACAGCAGGTTGGAGCAGCCTGTATCTCAGCACAGGAATAAGGTAGGGAAGAATTCTAAGGCTCATTTTGACTGCCTCCAGAAGTTAGATCAGATGGCAAATTGGATTTGGTGCTAGGTCTTTCCCTTTAGGTTTTACCCCAACAATGTTTTCATTAGTTTCGTCTCACTCTCGAAATCAAGCATTTTACAGCAGGTTGGAGCAGCCTGTATCTCAGCACAGGAATAAGGTAGGGAAGAATTCTAAGGCTCATTTTGACTGCCTCCAGAAGTTAGATCAGATGGCAAATTGGATTTGGTGCTAGGTCTTTCCCTTTAGGTTTTACCCCAACAATGTTTTCATTAGTTTCGCTCACTCTCGAAATCAAGCATTTTACAGCAGGTTGGAGCAGCCTGTATCTCAGCAGAGGAATAAGGTAGGGAAGAATTCTAAGGCTCATTTTGACTGCCTCCAGAAGTTAGATCAGATGGCAAATTGGATTTGGTGCTAGGTCTTTCCCTTTAGGTTTTACCCCAACAATGTTTTCATTAGTTTCGCTCACTCTCGAAATCAAGCATTTTACAGCAGGTTGGAGCAGCCTGTATCTCAGCACAGGAATAAGGTAGGGAAGAATTCTAAGGCTCATTTTGACTGCCTCCAGAAGTTAGATCAGATGGCAAATTGGATTTGGTGCTAGGTCTTTCCCTTTAGGTTTTACCCCAACAATGTTTTCATTAGTTTCGCTCACTCTCGAAATCAAGGCATTTTACAGCAGGTTGGAGCAGCCTGTATCTCAGCACAGGAATAAGGTAGGGAAGAATTCTAAGGCTCATTTTGACTGCCTCCAGAAGTTAGATCAGATGGCAAATTGGATTTGGTGCTAGGTCTTTCCCTTTAGGTTTTACCCCAACAATGTTTTCATTAGTTTCGCTCACTCTCGAAATCAAGCATTTTACAGCAGGTTGGAGCAGCCTGTATCTCAGCAGAGGAATAAGGTAGGGAAGAATTCTAAGGCTCATTTTGACTGCCTCCAGAAGTTAGATCAGATGGCAAATTGGATTTGGTGCTAGGTCTTTCCCTTTAGGTTTTACCCCAACAATGTTTTCATTAGTTTCGCTCACTCTCGAAATCAAGCATTTTACAGCAGGTTGGAGCAGCCTGTATCTCAGCACAGGAATAAGGTAGGGAAGAATTCTAAGGCTCATTTTGACTGCCTCCAGAAGTTAGATCAGATGGCAAATTGGATTTGGTGCTAGGTCTTTCCCTTTAGGTTTTACCCCAACAATGTTTTCATTAGTTTCGCTCACTCTCGAAATCAAGCATTTTACAGCAGGTTGGAGCAGCCTGTATCTCAGCACAGGAATAAGGTAGGGAAGAATTCTAAGGCTCATTTTGACTGCCTCCAGAAGTTAGATCAGATGGCAAATTGGATTTGGTGCTAGGTCTTTCCCTTTAGGTTTTACCCCAACAATGTTTTCATTAGTTTCGCTCACTCTCGAAATCAAGCATTTTACAGCAGGTTGGAGCAGCCTGTATCTCAGCACAGGAATAAGGTAGGGAAGAATTCTAAGGCTCATTTTGACTGCCTCCAGAAGTTAGATCAGATGGCAAATTGGATTTGGTGCTAGGTCTTTCCCTTTAGGTTTTACCCCAACAATGTTTTCATTAGTTTCGCTCACTCTCGAAATCAAGCATTTTACAGCAGGTTGGAGCAGCCTGTATCTCAGCACAGGAATAAGGTAGGGAAGAATTCTAAGGCTCATTTTGACTGCCTCCAGAAGTTAGATCAGATGGCAAATTGGATTTGGTGCTAGGTCTTTCCCTTTAGGTTTTACCCCAACAATGTTTTCATTAGTTTCGCTCACTCTCGAAATCAAGCATTTTACAGCAGGTTGGAGCAGCCTGTATCTCAGCACAGGAATAAGGTAGGGAAGAATTCAAATGCTCATTTTGACTGCCTCCAGAAGTTAGATCAGATGGCAAATTGGATTTGGTGCTAGGTCTTTCCCTTTAGGTTTTACCCCAACAATGTTTTCATTAGTTTCGCTCACTCTCGAAATCAAGCATTTTACAGCAGGTTGGAGCAGCCTGTATCTCAGCACAGGAATAAGGTAGGGAAGAATTCTAAGGCTCATTTTGACTGCCTCCAGAAGTTAGATCAGATGGCAAATTGGATTTGGTGCTAGGTCTTTCCCTTTAGGTTTTACCCCAACAATGTTTTCATTAGTTTCGCTCACTCTCGAAATCAAGCATTTTACAGCAGGTTGGAGCAGCCTGTATCTCAGCACAGGAATAAGGTAGGGAAGAATTCTAAGGCTCATTTTGACTGCCTCCAGAAGTTAGATCAGATGGCAAATTGGATTTGGTGCTAGGTCTTTCCCTTTAGGTTTTACCCCAACAATGTTTTCATTAGTTTCGCTCACTCTCGAAATCAAGCATTTTACAGCGGGTTGGAGCAGCCTGTATCTCAGCACAGGAATAAGGTAGGGAAGAATTCTAAGGCTCATTTTGACTGCCTCCAGAAGTTAGATCAGATGGCAAATTGGATTTGGTGCTAGGTCTTTCCCTTTAGGTTTTACCCCAACAATGTTTTCATTAGTTTCGCTCACTCTCGAAATCAAGCATTTTACAGCAGGTTGGAGCAGCCTGTATCTCAGCACAGGAATAAGGTAGGGAAGAATTCTAAGGATCATTTTGACTGCCTCCAGAAGTTAGATCAGATGGCAAATTGGATTTGGTGCTAGGTCTTTCCCTTTAGGTTTTACCCCAACAATGTTTTCATTAGTTTCGCTCACTCTCGAAATCAAGCATTTTACAGCAGGTTGGAGCAGCCTGTATCTCAGCAGAGGAATAAGGTAGGGAAGAATTCTAAGGATCATTTTGACTGCCTCCAGAAGTTAGATCAGATGGCAAATTGGATTTGGTGCTAGGTCTTTCCCTTTAGGTTTTACCCCAACAATGTTTTCATTAGTTTCGCTCACTCTCGAAATCAAGCATTTTACAGCAGGTTGGAGGCAGCCTGTATCTCAGCACAGGAATAAGGTAGGGAAGAATTCTAAGGCTCATTTTGACTGCCTCCAGAAGTTAGATCAGATGGCAAATTGGATTTGGTGCTAGGTCTTTCCCTTTAGGTTTTACCCCAACAATGTTTTTCATTAGTTTCGCTCACTCTCGAAATCAAGCATTTTACAGCAGGTTGGAGCAGCCTGTATCTCAGCACAGGAATAAGGTAGGGAAGAATTCTAAGGCTCATTTTGACTGCCTCCAGAAGTTAGATCAGATGGCAAATTGGATTTGGTGCTAGGTCTTTCCCTTTAGGTTTTACCCCAACAATGTTTTTCATTAGTTTCGCTCACTCTCGAAATCAAGCATTTTACAGCAGGTTGGAGCAGCCTGTATCTCAGCACAGGAATAAGGTAGGGAAGAATTCTAAGGCTCATTTTGACTGCCTCCAGAAGTTAGATATGATGGCAAATTGGATTTGGTGCTAGGTCTTTCCCTTTAGGTTTTACCCCAACAATGTTTTCATTAGTTTCGCTCACTCTCGAAATCAAGCATTTTACAGCAGGTTGGAGCAGCCTGTATCTCAGCACAGGAATAAGGTAGGGAAGAATTCTAAGGCTCATTTTGACTGCCTCCAGAAGTTAGATCAGATGGCAAATTGGATTGGTGCTAGGTCTTTCCCTTTAGGTTTTACCCCAACAATGTTTTCATTAGTTTCGCTCACTCTCGAAATCAAGCATTTTACAGCAGGTTGGAGCAGCCTGTATCTCAGCACAGGAATAAGGTAGGGAAGAATTCTAAGGCTCATTTTGACTGCCTCCAGAAGTTAGATCAGATGGCAATTTGGATTTGGTGCTAGGTCTTTCCCTTTAGGTTTTACCCCAACAATGTTTTCATTAGTTTCGCTCACTCTCGAAATCAAGCATTTTACAGCAGGTTGGAGCAGCCTGTATCTCAGCACAGGAATAAGGTAGGGAAGAATTCTAAGGATCATTTTGACTGCCTCCAGAAGTTAGATCAGATGGCAAATTGGATTTGGTGCTAGGTCTTTCCCTTTAGGTTTTTACCCCCAACAATGTTTTCATTAGTTTCGCTCACTCTCGAAATCAAGCATTTTACAGCAGGTTGGAGCAGCCTGTATCTCAGCACAGGAATAAGGTAGGGAAGAATTCTAAGGCTCATTTTGACTGCCTCCAGAAGTTAGATCAGATGGCAAATTGGATTTGGTGCTAGGTCTTTCCCTTTAGGTTTTACCCCAACAATGTTTTCATTAGTTTCGCTCACTCTCGAAATCAAGCATTTTACAGCAGGTTGGAGCAGCCTGTATCTCAGCACAGGAATAAGGTAGGGAAGAATTCTAAGGCTCATTTTGACTGCCTCCAGAAGTTAGATCAGATGGCAAATTGGATTTGGTGCTAGGTCTTTCCCTTTAGGTTTTACCCCAACAATGTTTTCATTAGTTTCGCTCACTCTCGAAATCAAGCATTTTACAGCAGTTGGAGCAGCCTGTATCTCAGCACAGGAATAAGGTAGGGAAGAATTCTAAGGCTCATTTTGACTGCCTCCAGAAGTTAGATCAGATGGCAAATTGGATTTGGTGCTAGGTCTTTCCCTTTAGGTTTTTACCCCAACAATGTTTTCATTAGTTTCGCTCACTCCTCGAAATCAAGCATTTTACAGCAGGTTGGAGCAGCCTGTATCTCAGCACAGGAATAAGGTAGGGAAGAATTCTAAGGCTCATTTTGACTGCCTCCAGAAGTTAGATCAGATGGCAAATTGGATTTGGTGCTAGGTCTTTCCCTTTAGGTTTTACCCCAACAATGTTTTCATTAGTTTCGCTCACTCTCGAAATCAAGCATTTTACAGCAGGTTGGAGCAGCCTGTATCTCAGCACAGGAATAAGGTAGGGAAGAATTCTAAGGCTCATTTTGACTGCCTCCAGAAGTTAGATCAGATGGCAAATTGGATTTGGTGCTAGGTCTTTCCCTTTAGGTTTTACCCCAACAATGTTTTCATTCGTTTCGCTCACTCTCGAAATCAAGCATTTTACAGCAGGTTGGAGCAGCCTGTATCTCAGCACAGGAATAAGGTAGGGAAGAATTCTAAGGCTCATTTTGACTGCCTCCAGAAGTTAGATCAGATGGCAAATTGGATTTGGTGCTAGGTCTTTCCCTTTAGGTTTTACCCCAACAATGTTTTCATTAGTTTCGCTCACTCTCGAAATCAAGCATTTTACAGCAGGTTGGAGCAGCCTGTATCTCAGCACAGGAATAAGGTAGGGAAGAATTCTAAGGCTCATTTTGACTGCCTCCAGAAGTTAGATCAGATGGCAAATTGGATTTGGTGCTAGGTCTTTCCCTTTAGGTTTTACCCCAACAATGTTTTCATTAGTTTCGCTCACTCTCGAAATCAAGCATTTTACAGCAGGTTGGAGCAGCCTGTATCTCAGCACAGGAATAACGTAGGGAAGAATTCTAAGGATCATTTTGACTGCCTCCAGAAGTTAGATCAGATGGCAAATTGGATTTGGTGCTAGGTCTTTCCCTTTAGGTTTTACCCCAACAATGTTTTCATTAGTTTCGCTCACTCTCGAAATCAAGCATTTTACAGCAGGTTGGAGCAGCCTGTATCTCAGCACAGGAATAAGGTAGGGAAGAATTCTAAGGATCATTTTGACTGCCTCCAGAAGTTAGATCAGATGGCAAATTGGATTTGGTGCTAGGTCTTTTCCTTTAGGTTTTACCCCAACAATGTTTTCATTAGTTTCGCTCACTCTCGAAATCAAGCATTTTACAGCAGGTTGGAGCAGCCTGTATCTCAGCACAGGAATAAGGTAGGGAAGAATTCTAAGGATCATTTTGACTGCCTCCAGAAGTTAGATCAGATGGCAAATTGGATTTGGTGCTAGGTCTTTCCCTTTAGGTTTTACCCCAACAATGTTTTCATTAGTTTCGCTCACTCTCGAAATCAAGCATTTTACAGCAGGTTGGAGCAGCCTGTATCTCAGCACAGGAATAAGGTAGGGAAGAATTCTAAGGCTCATTTTGACTGCCTCCAGAAGTTAGATCAGATGGCAAATTGGATTTGGTGCTAGGTCTTTCCCTTTAGGTTTTACCCCCAACAATGTTTTCATTAGTTTCGCTCACTCTCGAAATCAAGCATTTTACAGCAGGTTGGAGCAGCCTGTATCTCAGCACAGGAATAAGGTAGGGAAGAATTCTAAGGCTCATTTTGACTGCCTCCAGAAGTTAGATCAGATGGCAAATTGGATTTGGTGCTAGGTCTTTCCCTTTAGGTTTTACCCCAACAATGTTTTCATTAGTTTCGCTCACTCTCGAAATCAAGCATTTTACAGCAGGTTGGAGCAGCCTGTATCTCAGCACAGGAATAAGGTAGGGAAGAATTCTAAGGCTCATTTTGACTGCCTCCAGAAGTTAGATCAGATGGCAAATTGGATTTGGTGCTAGGTCTTTCCCTTTAGGTTTTACCCCAACAATGTTTTCATTAGTTTCGCTCACTCTCGAAATCAAGCATTTTACAGCAGGTTGGAGCAGCCTGTATCTCAGCACAGGAATAAGGTAGGGAAGAATTCTAAGGCTCATTTTGACTGCCTCCAGAAGTTAGATCAGATGGCAAATTGGATTTGGTGCTAGGTCTTTCCCTTTAGGTTTTACCCCAACAATGTTTTCATTAGTTTCGCTCACTCTCGAAATCAAGCATTTTACAGCAGGTTGGAGCAGCCTGTATCTCAGCACAGGAATAAGGTAGGGAAGAATTCTAAGGCTCATTTTGACTGCCTCCAGAAGTTAGATCAGATGGCAAATTGGATTTGGTGCTAGGTCTTTCCCTTTAGGTTTTACCCCAACAATGTTTTCATTAGTTTCGCTCACTCTCGAAATCAAGCATTTTACAGCAGGTTGGAGCAGCCTGTATCTCAGCACAGGAATAAGGTAGGGAAGAATTCTAAGGATCATTTTGACTGCCTCCAGAAGTTAGATCAGATGGCAAATTGGATTTGGTGCTAGGTCTTTCCCCTTTAGGTTTTACCCCAACAATGTTTTCATTAGTTTCGCTCACTCTCGAAATCAAGCATTTTACAGCAGGTTGGAGCAGCCTGTATCTCAGCACAGGAATAAGGTAGGGAAGAATTCTAAGGCTCATTTTGACTGCCTCCAGAAGTTAGATCAGATGGCAAATTGGATTTGGTGCTAGGTCTTTCCCCTTTAGGTTTTACCCCAACAATGTTTTCATTAGTTTCGCTCACTCTCGAAATCAAGCATTTTACAGCAGGTTGGAGCAGCCTGTATCTCAGCACAGGAATAAGGTAGGGAAGAATTCTAAGGCTCATTTTGACTGCCTCCAGAAGTTAGATCAGATGGCAAATTGGATTTGGTGCTAGGTCTTTCCCTTTAGGTTTTACCCCAACAATGTTTTCATTAGTTTCGCTCACTCTCGAAATCAAGCATTTTACAGCAGGTTGGAGCAGCCTGTATCTCAGCACAGGAATAAGGTAGGGAAGAATTCTAAGGCTCATTTTGACTGCCTCCAGAAGTTAGATCAGATGGCAAATTGGATTTGGTGCTAGGTCTTTCCCTTTAGGTTTTTACCCCAACAATGTTTTCATTAGTTTCGCTCACTCTCGAAATCAAGCATTTTACAGCAGGTTGGAGCAGCCTGTATCTCAGCACAGGAATAAGGTAGGGAAGAATTCTAAGGCTCATTTTGACTGCCTCCAGAAGTTAGATCAGATGGCAAATTGGATTTGGTGCTAGGTCTTTCCCTTTAGGTTTTACCCCAACAATGTTTTCATTAGTTTCGCTCACTCTCGAAATCAAGCATTTTACAGCAGGTTGGAGCAGCCTGTATCTCAGCACAGGAATAAGGTAGGGAAGAATTCTAAAGATCATTTTGACTGCCTCCAGAAGTTAGATCAGATGGCAAATTGGATTTGGTGCTAGGTCTTTCCCTTTAGGTTTTACCCCAACAATGTTTTCATTAGTTTCGCTCACTCTCGAAATCAAGCATTTTACAGCAGGTTGGAGCAGCCTGTATCTCAGCACAGGAATAAGGTAGGGAAGAATTCTAAGGCTCATTTTGACTGCCTCCAGAAGTTAGATCAGATGGCAAATTGGATTTGGTGCTAGGTCTTTCCCTTTAGGTTTTACCCCAACAATGTTTTCATTAGTTTCGCTCACTCTCGAAATCAAGCATTTTTACAGCAGGTTGGAGCAGCCTGTATCTCAGCACAGGAATAAGGTAGGGAAGAATTCTAAGGCTCATTTTGACTGCCTCCAGAAGTTAGATCAGATGGCAAATTGGATTTGGTGCTAGGTCTTTCCCTTTAGGTTTTACCCCAACAATGTTTTCATTAGTTTCGCTCACTCTCGAAATCAAGCATTTTACAGCAGGTTGGAGCAGCCTGTATCTCAGCACAGGAATAAGGTAGGGAAGAATTCTAAGGCTCATTTTGACTGCCTCCAGAAGTTAGATCAGATGGCAAATTGGATTTGGTGCTAGGTCTTTCCCTTTAGGTTTTACCCCAACAATGTTTTCATTAGTTTCGCTCACTCTCGAAATCAAGCATTTTACAGCAGGTTGGAGCAGCCTGTATCTCAGCACAGGAATAAGGTAGGGAAGAATTCTAAGGCTCATTTTGACTGCCTCCAGAAGTTAGATCAGATGGCAAATTGGATTTGGTGCTAGGTCTTTCCCTTTAGGTTTTACCCCAACAATGTTTTCATTAGTTTCGCTCACTCTCGAAATCAAGCATTTTACAGCAGGTTGGAGCAGCCTGTATCTCAGCACAGGAATAAGGTAGGGAAGAATTCTAAGGCTCATTTTGACTGCCTCCAGAAGTTAGATCAGATGGCAAATTGGATTTGGTGCTAGGTCTTTCCCTTTAGGTTTTACCCCAACAATGTTTTCATTAGTTTCGCTCACTCTCGAAATCAAGCATTTTACAGCAGGTTGGAGCAGCCTGTATCTCAGCACAGGAATAAGGTAGGGAAGAATTCTAAGGCTCATTTTGACTGCCTCCAGAAGTTAGATCAGATGGCAAATTGGATTTGGTGCTAGGTCTTTCCCTTTAGGTTTTACCCCAACAATGTTTTCATTAGTTTCGCTCACTCTCGAAATCAAGCATTTTACAGCAGGTTGGAGCAGCCTGTATCTCAGCACAGGAATAAGGTAGGGAAGAATTCTAAGGCTCATTTTGACTGCCTCCAGAAGTTAGATCAGATGGCAAATTGGATTTGGTGCTAGGTCTTTCCCTTTAGGTTTTACCCCAACAATGTTTTCATTAGTTTCGCTCACTCTCGAAATCAAGCATTTTACAGCAGGTTGGAGCAGCCTGTATCTCAGCACAGGAATAAGGTAGGGAAGAATTCTAAGGCTCATTTTGACTGCCTCCAGAAGTTAGATCAGATGGCAAATTGGATTTGGTGCTAGGTCTTTCCCTTTAGGTTTTACCCCCAACAATGTTTTCATTAGTTTCGCTCACTCTCGAAATCAAGCATTTTACAGCAGGTTGGAGCAGCCTGTATCTCAGCACAGGAATAAGGTAGGGAAGAATTCTAAGGATCATTTTGACTGCCTCCAGAAGTTAGATCAGATGGCAAATTGGATTTGGTGCTAGGTCTTTCCCTTTAGGTTTTACCCCAACAATGTTTTCAATTTCTCTCGAAATCAAGCATTTTACAGCAGGTTGGAGCAGCCTGTATCTCAGCACAGGAATAAGGTAGGGAAGAATTCTAAGGATCATTTTGACTGCCTCCAGAAGTTAGATCAGATGGCAAATTGGATTTGGTGCTAGGTCTTTCCCTTTAGGTTTTACCCCAACAATGTTTTCATTAGTTTCGCTCACTCTCGAAATCAAGCATTTTACAGCAGGTTGGAGCAGCCTGTATCTCAGCACAGGAATAAGGTAGGGAAGAATTCTAAGGCTCATTTTGACTGCCTCCAGAAGTTAGATCAGATGGCAAATTGGATTTGGTGCTAGGTCTTTCCCTTTAGGTTTTACCCCAACAATGTTTTCATTAGTTTCGCTCACTCTCGAAATCAAGCATTTTACAGCAGGTTGGAGCAGCCTGTATCTCAGCACAGGAATAAGGTAGGGAAGAATTCTAAGGCTCATTTTGACTGCCTCCAGAAGTTAGATCAGATGGCAAATTGGATTTGGTGCTAGGTCTTTCCCTTTAGGTTTTACCCCAACAATGTTTTCATTAGTTTCGCTCACTCTCGAAATCAAGCATTTTACAGCAGGTTGGAGCAGCCTGTATCTCAGCACAGGAATAAGGTAGGGAAGAATTCTAAGGCTCATTTTGACTGCCTCCAGAAGTTAGATCAGATGGCAAATTGGATTTGGTGCTAGGTCTTTCCCTTTAGGTTTTACCCCAACAATGTTTTCATTAGTTTCGCTCACTCTCGAAATCAAGCATTTTACAGCAGGTTGGAGCAGCCTGTATCTCAGCACAGGAATAAGGTAGGGAAGAATTCTAAGGCTCATTTTGACTGCCTCCAGAAGTTAGATCAGATGGCAAATTGGATTTGGTGCTAGGTCTTTCCCTTTAGGTTTTACCCCAACAATGTTTTCATTAGTTTCGCTCACTCTCGAAATCAAGCATTTTACAGCAGGTTGGAGCAGCCTGTATCTCAGCACAGGAATAAGGTAGGGAAGAATTCTAAGGCTCATTTTGACTGCCTCCAGAAGTTAGATCAGATGGCAAATTGGATTTGGTGCTAGGTCTTTCCCTTTAGGTTTTACCCCAACAATGTTTTCATTAGTTTCGCTCACTCTCGAAATCAAGCATTTTACAGCAGGTTGGAGCAGCCTGTATCTCAGCACAGGAATAAGGTAGGGAAGAATTCTAAGGCTCATTTTGACTGCCTCCAGAAGTTAGATCAGATGGCAAATTGGATTTGGTGCTAGGTCTTTCCCTTTAGGTTTTACCCCAACAATGTTTTCATTAGTTTCGCTCACTCTCGAAATCAAGCATTTTACAGCAGGTTGGAGCAGCCTGTATCTCAGCACAGGAATAAGGTAGGGAAGAATTCTAAGGCTCATTTTGACTGCCTCCAGAAGTTAGATCAGATGGCAAATTGGATTTGGTGCTAGGTCTTTCCCTTTAGGTTTTACCCCAACAATGTTTTCATTAGTTTCGCTCACTCTCGAAATCAAGCATTTTACAGCAGGTTGGAGCAGCCTGTATCTCAGCACAGGAATAAGGTAGGGAAGAATTCTAAGGATCATTTTGACTGCCTCCAGAAGTTAGATCAGATGGCAAATTGGATTTGGTGCTAGGTCTTTCCCTTTAGGTTTTACCCCAACAATGTTTTCATTAGTTTCGCTCACTCTCGAAATCAAGCATTTTACAGCAGGTTGGAGCAGCCTGTATCTCAGCACAGGAATAAGGTAGGGAAGAATTCTAAGGATCATTTTGACTGCCTCCAGAAGTTAGATCAGATGGCAAATTGGATTTGGTGCTAGGTCTTTCCCTTTAGGTTTTACCCCAACAATGTTTTCATTAGTTTCGCTCACTCTCGAAATCAAGCATTTTACAGCAGGTTGGAGCAGCCTGTATCTCAGCACAGGAATAAGGTAGGGAAGAATTCTAAGGCTCATTTTGACTGCCTCCAGAAGTTAGATCAGATGGCAAATTGGATTTGGTGCTAGGTCTTTCCCTTTAGGTTTTACCCCAACAATGTTTTCATTAGTTTCGCTCACTCTCGAAATCAAGCATTTTACAGCAGGTTGGAGCAGCCTGTATCTCAGCACAGGAATAAGGTAGGGAAGAATTCTAAGGCTCATTTTGACTGCCTCCAGAAGTTAGATCAGATGGCAAATTGGATTTGGTGCTAGGTCTTTCCCTTTAGGTTTTACCCCAACAATGTTTTCATTAGTTTCGCTCACTCTCGAAATCAAGCATTTTACAGCAGGTTGGAGCAGCCTGTATCTCAGCACAGGAATAAGGTAGGGAAGAATTCTAAGGCTCATTTTGACTGCCTCCAGAAGTTAGATCAGATGGCAAATTGGATTTGGTGCTAGGTCTTTCCCTTTAGGTTTTACCCCAACAATGTTTTCATTAGTTTCGCTCACTCTCGAAATCAAGCATTTTACAGCAGGTTGGAGCAGCCTGTATCTCAGCACAGGAATAAGGTAGGGAAGAATTCTAAGGCTCATTTTGACTGCCTCCAGAAGTTAGATCAGATGGCAAATTGGATTTGGTGCTAGGTCTTTCCCTTTAGGTTTTACCCCAACAATGTTTTCATTAGTTTCGCTCACTCTCGAAATCAAGCATTTTACAGCAGGTTGGAGCAGCCTGTATCTCAGCACAGGAATAAGGTAGGGAAGAATTCTAAGGCTCATTTTGACTGCCTCCAGAAGTTAGATCAGATGGCAAATTGGATTTGGTGCTAGGTCTTTCCCTTTAGGTTTTACCCCAACAATGTTTTCATTAGTTTCGCTCACTCTCGAAATCAAGCATTTTACAGCAGGTTGGAGCAGCCTGTATCTCAGCACAGGAATAAGGTAGGGAAGAATTCTAAGGCTCATTTTGACTGCCTCCAGAAGTTAGATCAGATGGCAAATTGGATTTGGTGCTAGGTCTTTCCCTTTAGGTTTTACCCCAACAATGTTTTCATTAGTTTCGCTCACTCTCGAAATCAAGCATTTTACAGCAGGTTGGAGCAGCCTGTATCTCAGCACAGGAATAAGGTAGGGAAGAATTCTAAGGATCATTTTGACTGCCTCCAGAAGTTAGATCAGATGGCAAATTGGATTTGGTGCTAGGTCTTTCCCTTTAGGTTTTACCCCAACAATGTTTTCATTAGTTTCGCTCACTCTCGAAATCAAGCATTTTACAGCAGGTTGGAGCAGCCTGTATCTCAGCACAGGAATAAGGTAGGGAAGAATTCTAAGGCTCATTTTGACTGCCTCCAGAAGTTAGATCAGATGGCAAATTGGATTTGGTGCTAGGTCTTTCCCTTTAGGTTTTACCCCAACAATGTTTTCATTAGTTTCGCTCACTCTCGAAATCAAGCATTTTACAGCAGGTTGGAGCAGCCTGTATCTCAGCACAGGAATAAGGTAGGGAAGAATTCTAAGGCTCATTTTGACTGCCTCCAGAAGTTAGATCAGATGGCAAATTGGATTTGGTGCTAGGTCTTTCCCTTTAGGTTTTACCCCAACAATGTTTTCATTAGTTTCGCTCACTCTCGAAATCAAGCATTTTACAGCAGGTTGGAGCAGCCTGTATCTCAGCACAGGAATAAGGTAGGGAAGAATTCTAAGGATCATTTTGACTGCCTCCAGAAGTTAGATCAGATGGCAAATTGGATTTGGTGCTAGGTCTTTCCCTTTAGGTTTTACCCCAACAATGTTTTCATTAGTTTCGCTCACTCTCGAAATCAAGCATTTTACAGCAGGTTGGAGCAGCCTGTATCTCAGCACAGGAATAAGGTAGGGAAGAATTCTAAGGCTCATTTTGACTGCCTCCAGAAGTTAGATCAGATGGCAAATTGGATTTGGTGCTAGGTCTTTCCCTTTAGGTTTTACCCCAACAATGTTTTCATTAGTTTCGCTCACTCTCGAAATCAAGCATTTTACAGCAGGTTGGAGCAGCCTGTATCTCAGCACAGGAATAAGGTAGGGAAGAATTCAAATGCTCATTTTGACTGCCTCCAGAAGTGAGATCAGATGGCAAATTGGATTTGGTGCTAGGTCTTTCCCTTTAGGTTTTACCCCAACAATGTTTTCATTAGTTTCGCTCACTCTCGAAATCAAGCATTTTACAGCAGGTTGGAGCAGCCTGTATCTCAGCACAGGAATAAGGTAGGGAAGAATTCTAAGGCTCATTTTGACTGCCTCCAGAAGTTAGATCAGATGGCAAATTGGATTTGGTGCTAGGTCTTTCCCTTTAGGTTTTACCCCAACAATGTTTTCATTAGTTTCGCTCACTCTCGAAATCAAGCATTTTACAGCAGGTTGGAGCAGCCTGTATCTCAGCACAGGAATAAGGTAGGGAAGAATTCTAAGGCTCATTTTGACTGCCTCCAGAAGTTAGATCAGATGGCAAATTGGATTTGGTGCTAGGTCTTTCCCTTTAGGTTTTACCCCAACAATGTTTTCATTAGTTTCGCTCACTCTCGAAATCAAGCATTTTACAGCAGGTTGGAGCAGCCTGTATCTCAGCACAGGAATAAGGTAGGGAAGAATTCTAAGGCTCATTTTGACTGCCTCCAGAAGTTAGATCAGATGGCAAATTGGATTTGGTGCTAGGTCTTTCCCTTTAGGTTTTACCCCAACAATGTTTTCATTAGTTTCGCTCACTCTCGAAATCAAGCATTTTACAGCAGGTTGGAGCAGCCTGTATCTCAGCACAGGAATAAGGTAGGGAAGAATTCTAAGGATCATTTTGACTGCCTCCAGAAGTTAGATCAGATGGCAAATTGGATTTGGTGCTAGGTCTTTCCCTTTAGGTTTTACCCCAACAATGTTTTCATTAGTTTCGCTCACTCTCGAAATCAAGCATTTTACAGCAGGTTGGAGCAGCCTGTATCTCAGCACAGGAATAAGGTAGGGAAGAATTCTAAGGCTCATTTTGACTGCCTCCAGAAGTTAGATCAGATGGCAAATTGGATTTGGTGCTAGGTCTTTCCCTTTAGGTTTTACCCCAACAATGTTTTCATTAGTTTCGCTCACTCTCGAAATCAAGCATTTTACAGCAGGTTGGAGCAGCCTGTATCTCAGCACAGGAATAAGGTAGGGAAGAATTCTAAGGCTCATTTTGACTGCCTCCAGAAGTTAGATCAGATGGCAAATTGGATTTGGTGCTAGGTCTTTCCCTTTAGGTTTTACCCCAACAATGTTTTCATTAGTTTCGCTCACTCTCGAAATCAAGCATTTTACAGCAGGTTGGAGCAGCCTGTATCTCAGCACAGGAATAAGGTAGGGAAGAATTCTAAGGCTCATTTTGACTGCCTCCAGAAGTTAGATCAGATGGCAAATTGGATTTGGTGCTAGGTCTTTCCCTTTAGGTTTTACCCCAACAATGTTTTCATTAGTTTCGCTCACTCTCGAAATCAAGCATTTTACAGCAGGTTGGAGCAGCCTGTATCTCAGCACAGGAATAAGGTAGGGAAGAATTCTAAGGCTCATTTTGACTGCCTCCAGAAGTTAGATCAGATGGCAAATTGGATTTGGTGCTAGGTCTTTCCCTTTAGGTTTTACCCCAACAATGTTTTCATTAGTTTCGCTCACTCTCGAAATCAAGCATTTTACAGCAGGTTGGAGCAGCCTGTATCTCAGCACAGGAATAAGGTAGGGAAGAATTCTAAGGATCATTTTGACTGCCTCCAGAAGTTAGATCAGATGGCAAATTGGATTTGGTGCTAGGTCTTTCCCTTTAGGTTTTACCCCAACAATGTTTTCATTAGTTTCGCTCACTCTCGAAATCAAGCATTTTACAGCAGGTTGGAGCAGCCTGTATCTCAGCACAGGAATAAGGTAGGGAAGAATTCTAAGGATCATTTTGACTGCCTCCAGAAGTTAGATCAGATGGCAAATTGGATTTGGTGCTAGGTCTTTCCCTTTAGGTTTTACCCCAACAATGTTTTCATTAGTTTCGCTCACTCTCGAAATCAAGCATTTTACAGCAGGTTGGAGCAGCCTGTATCTCAGCACAGGAATAAGGTAGGGAAGAATTCTAAGGCTCATTTTGACTGCCTCCAGAAGTTAGATCAGATGGCAAATTGGATTTGGTGCTAGGTCTTTCCCTTTAGGTTTTACCCCAACAATGTTTTCATTAGTTTCGCTCACTCTCGAAATCAAGCATTTTACAGCAGGTTGGAGCAGCCTGTATCTCAGCACAGGAATAAGGTAGGGAAGAATTCTAAGGATCATTTTGACTGCCTCCAGAAGTTAGATCAGATGGCAAATTGGATTTGGTGCTAGGTCTTTCCCTTTAGGTTTTACCCCAACAATGTTTTCATTAGTTTCGCTCACTCTCGAAATCAAGCATTTTACAGCAGGTTGGAGCAGCCTGTATCTCAGCACAGGAATAAGGTAGGGAAGAATTCTAAGGCTCATTTTGACTGCCTCCAGAAGTTAGATCAGATGGCAAATTGGATTTGGTGCTAGGTCTTTCCCTTTAGGTTTTACCCCAACAATGTTTTCATTAGTTTCGCTCACTCTCGAAATCAAGCATTTTACAGCAGGTTGGAGCAGCCTGTATCTCAGCACAGGAATAAGGTAGGGAAGAATTCAAATGCTCATTTTGACTGCCTCCAGAAGTGAGATCAGATGGCAAATTGGATTTGGTGCTAGGTCTTTCCCTTTAGGTTTTACCCCAACAATGTTTTCATTAGTTTCGCTCACTCTCGAAATCAAGCATTTTACAGCAGGTTGGAGCAGCCTGTATCTCAGCACAGGAATAAGGTAGGGAAGAATTCTAAGGCTCATTTTGACTGCCTCCAGAAGTTAGATCAGATGGCAAATTGGATTTGGTGCTAGGTCTTTCCCTTTAGGTTTTACCCCAACAATGTTTTCATTAGTTTCACTCACTCTTGAAATCAAGCATTTTACAGCAGGTTGGAGCAGCCTGTATCTCAGCACAGGAATAAGGTAGGGAAGAATTCTAAGGCTCATTTTGACTGCCTCCAGAAGTTAGATCAGATGGCAAATTGGATTTGGTGCTAGGTCTTTCCCTTTAGGTTTTACCCCAACAATGTTTTCATTAGTTTCGCTCACTCTCGAAATCAAGCATTTTACAGCAGGTTGGAGCAGCCTGTATCTCAGCACAGGAATAAGGTAGGGAAGAATTCTAAGGCTCATTTTGACTGCCTCCAGAAGTTAGATCAGATGGCAAATTGGATTTGGTGCTAGGTCTTTCCCTTTAGGTTTTACCCCAACAATGTTTTCATTAGTTTCGCTCACTCTCGAAATCAAGCATTTTACAGCAGGTTGGAGCAGCCTGTATCTCAGCACAGGAATAAGGTAGGGAAGAATTCTAAGGCTCATTTTGACTGCCTCCAGAAGTTAGATCAGATGGCAAATTGGATTTGGTGCTAGGTCTTTCCCTTTAGGTTTTACCCCAACAATGTTTTCATTAGTTTCGCTCACTCTCGAAATCAAGCATTTTACAGCAGGTTGGAGCAGCCTGTATCTCAGCACAGGAATAAGGTAGGGAAGAATTCTAAGGCTCATTTTGACTGCCTCCAGAAGTTAGATCAGATGGCAAATTGGATTTGGTGCTAGGTCTTTCCCTTTAGGTTTTACCCCAACAATGTTTTCATTAGTTTCGCTCACTCTCGAAATCAAGCATTTTACAGCAGGCTGGAGCAGCCTGTATCTCAGCACAGGAATAAGGTAGGGAAGAATTCTAAGGCTCATTTTGACTGCCTCCAGAAGTTAGATCAGATGGCAAATTGGATTTGGTGCTAGGTCTTTCCCTTTAGGTTTTACCCCAACAATGTTTTCATTAGTTTCGCTCACTCTCGAAATCAAGCATTTTACAGCAGGTTGGAGCAGCCTGTATCTCAGCACAGGAATAAGGTAGGGAAGAATTCTAAGGCTCATTTTGACTGCCTCCAGAAGTCAGATCAGATGGCAAATTGGATTTGGTGCTAGGTCTTTCCCTTTAGGTTTTACCCCAACAATGTTTTCATTAGTTTCGCTCACTCTCGAAATCAAGCATTTTACAGCAGGTTGGAGCAGCCTGTATCTCAGCACAGGAATAAGGTAGGGAAGAATTCAAATGCTCATTTTGACTGCCTCCAGAAGTTAGATCAGATGGCAAATTGGATTTGGTGCTAGGTCTTTCCCTTTAGGTTTTACCCCAACAATGTTTTCATTAGTTTCGCTCACTCTCGAAATCAAGCATTTTACAGCAGGTTGGAGCAGCCTGTATCTCAGCACAGGAATAAGGTAGGGAAGAATTCTAAGGCTCATTTTGACTGCCTCCAGAAGTTAGATCAGATGGCAAATTGGATTTGGTGCTAGGTCTTTCCCTTTAGGTTTTACCCCAACAATGTTTTCATTAGTTTCGCTCACTCTCGAAATCAAGCATTTTACAGCAGGTTGGAGCAGCCTGTATCTCAGCACAGGAATAAGGTAGGGAAGAATTCAAATGCTCATTTTGACTGCCTCCAGAAGTTAGATCAGATGGCAAATTGGATTTGGTGCTAGGTCTTTCCCTTTAGGTTTTACCCCAACAATGTTTTCATTAGTTTCGCTCACTCTCGAAATCAAGCATTTTACAGCAGGTTGGAGCAGCCTGTATCTCAGCACAGGAATAAGGTAGGGAAGAATTCTAAGGCTCATTTTGACTGCCTCCAGAAGTTAGATCAGATGGCAAATTGGATTTGGTGCTAGGTCTTTCCCTTTAGGTTTTACCCCAACAATGTTTTCATTAGTTTCGCTCACTCTCGAAATCAAGCATTTTACAGCAGGTTGGAGCAGCCTGTATCTCAGCACAGGAATAAGGTAGGGAAGAATTCTAAGGCTCATTTTGACTGCCTCCAGAAGTTAGATCAGATGGCAAATTGGATTTGGTGCTAGGTCTTTCCCTTTAGGTTTTACCCCAACAATGTTTTCATTAGTTTCGCTCACTCTCGAAATCAAGCATTTTACAGCAGGTTGGAGCAGCCTGTATCTCAGCACAGGAATAAGGTAGGGAAGAATTCTAAGGATCATTTTGACTGCCTCCAGAAGTTAGATCAGATGGCAAATTGGATTTGGTGCTAGGTCTTTCCCTTTAGGTTTTACCCCAACAATGTTTTCATTAGTTTCGCTCACTCTCGAAATCAAGCATTTTACAGCAGGTTGGAGCAGCCTGTATCTCAGCACAGGAATAAGGTAGGGAAGAATTCAAATGCTCATTTTGACTGCCTCCAGAAGTTAGATCAGATGGCAAATTGGATTTGGTGCTAGGTCTTTCCCTTTAGGTTTTACCCCAACAATGTTTTCATTAGTTTCGCTCACTCTCGAAATCAAGCATTTTACAGCAGGTTGGAGCAGCCTGTATCTCAGCACAGGAATAAGGTAGGGAAGAATTCTAAGGCTCATTTTGACTGCCTCCAGAAGTTAGATCAGATGGCAAATTGGATTTGGTGCTAGGTCTTTCCCTTTAGGTTTTACCCCAACAATGTTTTCATTAGTTTCGCTCACTCTCGAAATCAAGCATTTTACAGCAGGTTGGAGCAGCCTGTATCTCAGCACAGGAATAAGGTAGGGAAGAATTCTAAGGCTCATTTTGACTGCCTCCAGAAGTTAGATCAGATGGCAAATTGGATTTGGTGCTAGGTCTTTCCCTTTAGGTTTTACCCCAACAATGTTTTCATTAGTTTCGCTCACTCTCGAAATCAAGCATTTTACAGCAGGTTGGAGCAGCCTGTATCTCAGCACAGGAATAAGGTAGGGAAGAATTCTAAGGCTCATTTTGACTGCCTCCAGAAGTTAGATCAGATGGCAAATTGGATTTGGTGCTAGGTCTTTCCCTTTAGGTTTTACCCCAACAATGTTTTCATTAGTTTCGCTCACTCTCGAAATCAAGCATTTTACAGCAGGTTGGAGCAGCCTGTATCTCAGCACAGGAATAAGGTAGGGAAGAATTCTAAGGCTCATTTTGACTGCCTCCAGAAGTTAGATCAGATGGCAAATTGGATTTGGTGCTAGGTCTTTCCCTTTAGGTTTTACCCCAACAATGTTTTCATTAGTTTCGCTCACTCTCGAAATCAAGCATTTTACAGCAGGTTGGAGCAGCCTGTATCTCAGCACAGGAATAAGGTAGGGAAGAATTCTAAGGATCATTTTGACTGCCTCCAGAAGTTAGATCAGATGGCAAATTGGATTTGGTGCTAGGTCTTTCCCTTTAGGTTTTACCCCAACAATGTTTTCATTAGTTTCGCTCACTCTCGAAATCAAGCATTTTACAGCAGGTTGGAGCAGCCTGTATCTCAGCACAGGAATAAGGTAGGGAAGAATTCAAATGCTCATTTTGACTGCCTCCAGAAGTTAGATCAGATGGCAAATTGGATTTGGTGCTAGGTCTTTCCCTTTAGGTTTTACCCCAACAATGTTTTCATTAGTTTCGCTCACTCTCGAAATCAAGCATTTTACAGCAGGTTGGAGCAGCCTGTATCTCAGCACAGGAATAAGGTAGGGAAGAATTCTAAGGCTCATTTTGACTGCCTCCAGAAGTTAGATCAGATGGCAAATTGGATTTGGTGCTAGGTCTTTCCCTTTAGGTTTTACCCCAACAATGTTTTCATTAGTTTCACTCACTCTCGAAATCAAGCATTTTACAGCAGGTTGGAGCAGCCTGTATCTCAGCACAGGAATAAGGTAGGGAAGAATTCTAAGGCTCATTTTGACTGCCTCCAGAAGTTAGATCAGATGGCAAATTGGATTTGGTGCTAGGTCTTTCCCTTTAGGTTTTACCCCAACAATGTTTTCATTAGTTTCGCTCACTCTCGAAATCAAGCATTTTACAGCAGGTTGGAGCAGCCTGTATCTCAGCACAGGAATAAGGTAGGGAAGAATTCTAAGGCTCATTTTGACTGCCTCCAGAAGTTAGATCAGATGGCAAATTGGATTTGGTGCTAGGTCTTTCCCTTTAGGTTTTACCCCAACAATGTTTTCATTAGTTTCGCTCACTCTCGAAATCAAGCATTTTACAGCAGGTTGGAGCAGCCTGTATCTCAGCACAGGAATAAGGTAGGGAAGAATTCTAAGGCTCATTTTGACTGCCTCCAGAAGTTAGATCAGATGGCAAATTGGATTTGGTGCTAGGTCTTTCCCTTTAGGTTTTACCCCAACAATGTTTTCATTAGTTTCGCTCACTCTCGAAATCAAGCATTTTACAGCAGGTTGGAGCAGCCTGTATCTCAGCACAGGAATAAGGTAGGGAAGAATTCTAAGGCTCATTTTGACTGCCTCCAGAAGTTAGATCAGATGGCAAATTGGATTTGGTGCTAGGTCTTTCCCTTTAGGTTTTACCCCAACAATGTTTTCATTAGTTTCGCTCACTCTCGAAATCAAGCATTTTACAGCAGGCTGGAGCAGCCTGTATCTCAGCACAGGAATAAGGTAGGGAAGAATTCTAAGGCTCATTTTGACTGCCTCCAGAAGTTAGATCAGATGGCAAATTGGATTTGGTGCTAGGTCTTTCCCTTTAGGTTTTACCCCAACAATGTTTTCATTAGTTTCGCTCACTCTCGAAATCAAGCATTTTACAGCAGGTTGGAGCAGCCTGTATCTCAGCACAGGAATAAGGTAGGGAAGAATTCTAAGGCTCATTTTGACTGCCTCCAGAAGTCAGATCAGATGGCAAATTGGATTTGGTGCTAGGTCTTTCCCTTTAGGTTTTACCCCAACAATGTTTTCATTAGTTTCGCTCACTCTCGAAATCAAGCATTTTACAGCAGGTTGGAGCAGCCTGTATCTCAGCACAGGAATAAGGTAGGGAAGAATTCAAATGCTCATTTTGACTGCCTCCAGAAGTTAGATCAGATGGCAAATTGGATTTGGTGCTAGGTCTTTCCCTTTAGGTTTTACCCCAACAATGTTTTCATTAGTTTCGCTCACTCTCGAAATCAAGCATTTTACAGCAGGTTGGAGCAGCCTGTATCTCAGCACAGGAATAAGGTAGGGAAGAATTCTAAGGCTCATTTTGACTGCCTCCAGAAGTTAGATCAGATGGCAAATTGGATTTGGTGCTAGGTCTTTCCCTTTAGGTTTTACCCCAACAATGTTTTCATTAGTTTCGCTCACTCTCGAAATCAAGCATTTTACAGCAGGTTGGAGCAGCCTGTATCTCAGCACAGGAATAAGGTAGGGAAGAATTCAAATGCTCATTTTGACTGCCTCCAGAAGTTAGATCAGATGGCAAATTGGATTTGGTGCTAGGTCTTTCCCTTTAGGTTTTACCCCAACAATGTTTTCATTAGTTTCGCTCACTCTCGAAATCAAGCATTTTACAGCAGGTTGGAGCAGCCTGTATCTCAGCACAGGAATAAGGTAGGGAAGAATTCTAAGGCTCATTTTGACTGCCTCCAGAAGTTAGATCAGATGGCAAATTGGATTTGGTGCTAGGTCTTTCCCTTTAGGTTTTACCCCAACAATGTTTTCATTAGTTTCGCTCACTCTCGAAATCAAGCATTTTACAGCAGGTTGGAGCAGCCTGTATCTCAGCACAGGAATAAGGTAGGGAAGAATTCTAAGGCTCATTTTGACTGCCTCCAGAAGTCAGATCAGATGGCAAATTGGATTTGGTGCTAGGTCTTTCCCTTTAGGTTTTACCCCAACAATGTTTTTCATTAGTTTCGCTCACTCTCGAAATCAAGCATTTTACAGCAGGTTGGAGCAGCCTGTATCTCAGCACAGGAATAAGGTAGGGAAGAATTCAAATGCTCATTTTGACTGCCTCCAGAAGTTAGATCAGATGGCAAATTGGATTTGGTGCTAGGTCTTTCCCTTTAGGTTTTACCCCAACAATGTTTTCATTAGTTTCGCTCACTCTCGAAATCAAGCATTTTACAGCAGGTTGGAGCAGCCTGTATCTCAGCACAGGAATAAGGTAGGGAAGAATTCTAAGGCTCATTTTGACTGCCTCCAGAAGTTAGATCAGATGGCAAATTGGATTTGGTGCTAGGTCTTTCCCTTTAGGTTTTACCCCAACAATGTTTTCATTAGTTTCGCTCACTCTCGAAATCAAGCATTTTACAGCAGGTTGGAGCAGCCTGTATCTCAGCACAGGAATAAGGTAGGGAAGAATTCTAAGGCTCATTTTGACTGCCTCCAGAAGTTAGATCAGATGGCAAATTGGATTTGGTGCTAGGTCTTTCCCTTTAGGTTTTACCCCAACAATGTTTTCATTAGTTTCGCTCACTCTCGAAATCAAGCATTTTACAGCAGGTTGGAGCAGCCTGTATCTCAGCACAGGAATAAGGTAGGGAAGAATTCTAAGGCTCATTTTGACTGCCTCCAGAAGTTAGATCAGATGGCAAATTGGATTTGGTGCTAGGTCTTTCCCTTTAGGTTTTACCCCAACAATGTTTTCATTAGTTTCGCTCACTCTCGAAATCAAGCATTTTACAGCAGGTTGGAGCAGCCTGTATCTCAGCACAGGAATAAGGTAGGGAAGAATTCTAAGGATCATTTTGACTGCCTCCAGAAGTTAGATCAGATGGCAAATTGGATTTGGTGCTAGGTCTTTCCCTTTAGGTTTTACCCCAACAATGTTTTCATTAGTTTCGCTCACTCTCGAAATCAAGCATTTTACAGCAGGTTGGAGCAGCCTGTATCTCAGCACAGGAATAAGGTAGGGAAGAATTCAAATGCTCATTTTGACTGCCTCCAGAAGTTAGATCAGATGGCAAATTGGATTTGGTGCTAGGTCTTTCCCTTTAGGTTTTACCCCAACAATGTTTTCATTAGTTTCGCTCACTCTCGAAATCAAGCATTTTACAGCAGGTTGGAGCAGCCTGTATCTCAGCACAGGAATAAGGTAGGGAAGAATTCTAAGGCTCATTTTGACTGCCTCCAGAAGTTAGATCAGATGGCAAATTGGATTTGGTGCTAGGTCTTTCCCTTTAGGTTTTACCCCAACAATGTTTTCATTAGTTTCGCTCACTCTCGAAATCAAGCATTTTACAGCAGGTTGGAGCAGCCTGTATCTCAGCACAGGAATAAGGTAGGGAAGAATTCTAAGGCTCATTTTGACTGCCTCCAGAAGTTAGATCAGATGGCAAATTGGATTTGGTGCTAGGTCTTTCCCTTTAGGTTTTACCCCAACAATGTTTTCATTAGTTTCGCTCACTCTCGAAATCAAGCATTTTACAGCAGGTTGGAGCAGCCTGTATCTCAGCACAGGAATAAGGTAGGGAAGAATTCTAAGGCTCATTTTGACTGCCTCCAGAAGTTAGATCAGATGGCAAATTGGATTTGGTGCTAGGTCTTTCCCTTTAGGTTTTACCCCAACAATGTTTTCATTAGTTTCGCTCACTCTCGAAATCAAGCATTTTACAGCAGGTTGGAGCAGCCTGTATCTCAGCACAGGAATAAGGTAGGGAAGAATTCTAAGGCTCATTTTGACTGCCTCCAGAAGTTAGATCAGATGGCAAATTGGATTTGGTGCTAGGTCTTTCCCTTTAGGTTTTACCCCAACAATGTTTTCATTAGTTTCGCTCACTCTCGAAATCAAGCATTTTACAGCAGGTTGGAGCAGCCTGTATCTCAGCACAGGAATAAGGTAGGGAAGAATTCTAAGGCTCATTTTGACTGCCTCCAGAAGTTAGATCAGATGGCAAATTGGATTTGGTGCTAGGTCTTTCCCTTTAGGTTTTACCCCAACAATGTTTTCATTAGTTTCGCTCACTCTCGAAATCAAGCATTTTACAGCAGGTTGGAGCAGCCTGT
>NW_027144393.1:0-38034 GCF_026170545.1 Melanerpes formicivorus | reverse complement strand
ACAGCAGGTTGGAGCAGCCTGTATCTCAGCACAGGAATAAGGTAGGGAAGAATTCTAAGGCTCATTTTGACTGCCTCCAGAAGTTAGATCAGATGGCAAATTGGATTTGGTGCTAGGTCTTTCCCTTTAGGTTTTACCCCAACAATGTTTTCATTAGTTTCGCTCACTCTCGAAATCAAGCATTTTACAGCAGGTTGGAGCAGCCTGTATCTCAGCACAGGAATAAGGTAGGGAAGAATTCTAAGGCTCATTTTGACTGCCTCCAGAAGTTAGATCAGATGGCAAATTGGATTTGGTGCTAGGTCTTTCCCTTTAGGTTTTACCCCAACAATGTTTTCATTAGTTTCGCTCACTCTCGAAATCAAGCATTTTACAGCAGGTTGGAGCAGCCTGTATCTCAGCACAGGAATAAGGTAGGGAAGAATTCTAAGGCTCATTTTGACTGCCTCCAGAAGTTAGATCAGATGGCAAATTGGATTTGGTGCTAGGTCTTTCCCTTTAGGTTTTACCCCAACAATGTTTTCATTAGTTTCGCTCACTCTCGAAATCAAGCATTTTACAGCAGGTTGGAGCAGCCTGTATCTCAGCACAGGAATAAGGTAGGGAAGAATTCTAAGGCTCATTTTGACTGCCTCCAGAAGTTAGATCAGATGGCAAATTGGATTTGGTGCTAGGTCTTTCCCTTTAGGTTTTACCCCAACAATGTTTTGATTAGTTTCGCTCACTCTCGAAATCAAGCATTTTACAGCAGGTTGGAGCAGCCTGTATCTCAGCACAGGAATAAGGTAGGGAAGAATTCTAAGGCTCATTTTGACTGCCTCCAGAAGTTAGATCAGATGGCAAATTGGATTTGGTGCTAGGTCTTTCCCTTTAGGTTTTACCCCAACAATGTTTTCATTAGTTTCGCTCACTCTCGAAATCAAGCATTTTACAGCAGGTTGGAGCAGCCTGTATCTCAGCACAGGAATAAGGTAGGGAAGAATTCTAAGGCTCATTTTGACTGCCTCCAGAAGTTAGATCAGATGGCAAATTGGATTTGGTGCTAGGTCTTTCCCTTTAGGTTTTACCCCAACAATGTTTTCATTAGTTTCGCTCACTCTCGAAATCAAGCATTTTACAGCAGGTTGGAGCAGCCTGTATCTCAGCACAGGAATAAGGTAGGGAAGAATTCTAAGGATCATTTTGACTGCCTCCAGAAGTTAGATCAGATGGCAAATTGGATTTGGTGCTAGGTCTTTCCCTTTAGGTTTTACCCCAACAATGTTTTCATTAGTTTCGCTCACTCTCGAAATCAAGCATTTTACAGCAGGTTGGAGCAGCCTGTATCTCAGCACAGGAATAAGGTAGGGAAGAATTCTAAGGCTCATTTTGACTGCCTCCAGAAGTTAGATCAGATGGCAAATTGGATTTGGTGCTAGGTCTTTCCCTTTAGGTTTTACCCCAACAATGTTTTCATTAGTTTCGCTCACTCTCGAAATCAAGCATTTTACAGCAGGTTGGAGCAGCCTGTATCTCAGCACAGGAATAAGGTAGGGAAGAATTCTAAGGATCATTTTGACTGCCTCCAGAAGTTAGATCAGATGGCAAATTGGATTTGGTGCTAGGTCTTTCCCTTTAGGTTTTACCCCAACAATGTTTTCATTAGTTTCGCTCACTCTCGAAATCAAGCATTTTACAGCAGGTTGGAGCAGCCTGTATCTCAGCACAGGAATAAGGTAGGGAAGAATTCTAAGGCTCATTTTGACTGCCTCCAGAAGTTAGATCGGATGGCAAATTGGATTTGGTGCTAGGTCTTTCCCTTTAGGTTTTACCCCAACAATGTTTTCATTAGTTTCGCTCACTCTCGAAATCAAGCATTTTACAGCAGGTTGGAGCAGCCTGTATCTCAGCACAGGAATAAGGTAGGGAAGAATTCTAAGGATCATTTTGACTGCCTCCAGAAGTTAGATCAGATGGCAAATTGGATTTGGTGCTAGGTCTTTCCCTTTAGGTTTTACCCCAACAATGTTTTCATTAGTTTCGCTCACTCTCGAAATCAAGCAATTTACAGCAGGTTGGAGCAGCCTGTATCTCAGCACAGGAATAAGGTAGGGAAGAATTCTAAGGCTCATTTTGACTGCCTCCAGAAGTTAGATCAGATGGCAAATTGGATTTGGTGCTAGGTCTTTCCCTTTAGGTTTTACCCCAACAATGTTTTCATTAGTTTCGCTCACTCTCGAAATCAAGCATTTTACAGCAGGTTGGAGCAGCCTGTATCTCAGCACAGGAATAAGGTAGGGAAGAATTCTAAGGCTCATTTTGACTGCCTCCAGAAGTTAGATCAGATGGCAAATTGGATTTGGTGCTAGGTCTTTCCCTTTAGGTTTTACCCCAACAATGTTTTCATTAGTTTCGCTCACTCTCGAAATCAAGCATTTTACAGCAGGTTGGAGCAGCCTGTATCTCAGCACAGGAATAAGGTAGGGAAGAATTCTAAGGCTCATTTTGACTGCCTCCAGAAGTTAGATCAGATGGCAAATTGGATTTGGTGCTAGGTCTTTCCCTTTAGGTTTTACCCCAACAATGTTTTCATTAGTTTCGCTCACTCTCGAAATCAAGCATTTTACAGCAGGTTGGAGCAGCCTGTATCTCAGCACAGGAATAAGGTAGGGAAGAATTCAAATGCTCATTTTGACTGCCTCCAGAAGTTAGATCAGATGGCAAATTGGATTTGGTGCTAGGTCTTTCCCTTTAGGTTTTACCCCAACCATGTTTTGATTAGTTTCGATCACTCTCGAAATCAAGCATTTTACAGCAGGTTGGAGCAGCCTGTATCTCAGCACAGGAATAAGGTAGGGAAGAATTCTAAGGCTCATTTTGACTGCCTCCAGAAGTTAGATCAGATGGCAAATTGGATTTGGTGCTAGGTCTTTCCCTTTAGGTTTTACCCCAACAATGTTTTCATTAGTTTCGCTCACTCTCGAAATCAAGCATTTTACAGCAGGTTGGAGCAGCCTGTATCTCAGCACAGGAATAAGGTAGGGAAGAATTCTAAGGCTCATTTTGACTGCCTCCAGAAGTTAGATCAGATGGCAAATTGGATTTGGTGCTAGGTCTTTCCCTTTAGGTTTTACCCCAACAATGTTTTGATTAGTTTCGCTCACTCTCGAAATCAAGCATTTTACAGCAGGTTGGAGCAGCCTGTATCTCAGCACAGGAATAAGGTAGGGAAGAATTCTAAGGCTCATTTTGACTGCCTCCAGAAGTTAGATCAGATGGCAAATTGGATTTGGTGCTAGGTCTTTCCCTTTAGGTTTTACCCCAACAATGTTTTCATTAGTTTCGCTCACTCTCGAAATCAAGCATTTTACAGCAGGTTGGAGCAGCCTGTATCTCAGCACAGGAATAAGGTAGGGAAGAATTCTAAGGCTCATTTTGACTGCCTCCAGAAGTTAGATCAGATGGCAAATTGGATTTGGTGCTAGGTCTTTCCCTTTAGGTTTTACCCCAACAATGTTTTCATTAGTTTTGCTCACTCTCGAAATCAAGCATTTTACAGCAGGTTGGAGCAGCCTGTATCTCAGCACAGGAATAAGGTAGGGAAGAATTCAAATGCTCATTTTGACTGCCTCCAGAAGTTAGATCAGATGGCAAATTGGATTTGGTGCTAGGTCTTTCCCTTTAGGTTTTACCCCAACAATGTTTTCATTAGTTTCGCTCACTCTCGAAATCAAGCATTTTACAGCAGGTTGGAGCAGCCTGTATCTCAGCACAGGAATAAGGTAGGGAAGAATTCTAAGGATCATTTTGACTGCCTCCAGAAGTTAGATCAGATGGCAAATTGGATTTGGTGCTAGGTCTTTCCCTTTAGGTTTTACCCCAACAATGTTTTCATTAGTTTCGCTCACTCTCGAAATCAAGCATTTTACAGCAGGTTGGAGCAGCCTGTATCTCAGCACAGGAATAAGGTAGGGAAGAATTCTAAGGATCATTTTGACTGCCTCCAGAAGTTAGATCAGATGGCAAATTGGATTTGGTGCTAGGTCTTTCCCTTTAGGTTTTACCCCAACAATGTTTTCATTGGTTTCGCTCACTCTCGAAATCAAGCATTTTACAGCAGGTTGGAGCAGCCTGTATCTCAGCACAGGAATAAGGTAGGGAAGAATTCTAAGGATCATTTTGACTGCCTCCAGAAGTTAGATCAGATGGCAAATTGGATTTGGTGCTAGGTCTTTCCCTTTAGGTTTTACCCCAACAATGTTTTCATTAGTTTCGCTCACTCTCGAAATCAAGCATTTTACAGCAGGTTGGAGCAGCCTGTATCTCAGCACAGGAATAAGGTAGGGAAGAATTCTAAGGCTCATTTTGACTGCCTCCAGAAGTTAGATCAGATGGCAAATTGGATTTGGTGCTAGGTCTTTCCCTTTAGGTTTTACCCCAACAATGTTTTCATTAGTTTCGCTCACTCTCGAAATCAAGCATTTTACAGCAGGTTGGAGCAGCCTGTATCTCAGCACAGGAATAAGGTAGGGAAGAATTCTAAGGATCATTTTGACTGCCTCCAGAAGTTAGATCAGATGGCAAATTGGATTTGGTGCTAGGTCTTTCCCTTTAGGTTTTACCCCAACAATGTTTTCATTAGTTTCGCTCACTCTCGAAATCAAGCATTTTACAGCAGGTTGGAGCAGCCTGTATCTCAGCACAGGAATAAGGTAGGGAAGAATTCAAATGCTCATTTTGACTGCCTCCAGAAGTTAGATCAGATGGCAAATTGGATTTGGTGCTAGGTCTTTCCCTTTAGGTTTTACCCCAACAATGTTTTCATTAGTTTCACTCACTCTCAAAATCAAGCATTTTACAGCAGGTTGGAGCAGCCTGTATCTCAGCACAGGAATAAGGTAGGGAAGAATTCTAAGGCTCATTTTGACTGCCTCCAGAAGTTAGATCAGATGGCAAATTGGATTTGGTGCTAGGTCTTTCCCTTTAGGTTTTACCCCAACAATGTTTTCATTAGTTTCGCTCACTCTCGAAATCAAGCATTTTACAGCAGGTTGGAGCAGCCTGTATCTCAGCACAGGAATAAGGTAGGGAAGAATTCTAAGGATCATTTTGACTGCCTCCAGAAGTTAGATCAGATGGCAAATTGGATTTGGTGCTAGGTCTTTCCCTTTAGGTTTTACCCCAACAATGTTTTCATTAGTTTCGCTCACTCTCGAAATCAAGCATTTTACAGCAGGTTGGAGCAGCCTGTATCTCAGCACAGGAATAAGGTAGGGAAGAATTCTAAGGCTCATTTTGACTGCCTCCAGAAGTTAGATCAGATGGCAAATTGGATTTGGTGCTAGGTCTTTCCCTTTAGGTTTTACCCCAACAATGTTTTCATTAGTTTCGCTCACTCTCGAAATCAAGCATTTTACAGCAGGTTGGAGCAGCCTGTATCTCAGCACAGGAATAAGGTAGGGAAGAATTCTAAGGCTCATTTTGACTGCCTCCAGAAGTTAGATCAGATGGCAAATTGGATTTGGTGCTAGGTCTTTCCCTTTAGGTTTTACCCCAACAATGTTTTCATTAGTTTTGCTCACTCTCGAAATCAAGCATTTTACAGCAGGTTGGAGCAGCCTGTATCTCAGCACAGGAATAAGGTAGGGAAGAATTCTAAGGCTCATTTTGACTGCCTCCAGAAGTTAGATCAGATGGCAAATTGGATTTGGTGCTAGGTCTTTCCCTTTAGGTTTTACCCCAACAATGTTTTCATTAGTTTCGCTCACTCTCGAAATCAAGCATTTTACAGCAGGTTGGAGCAGCCTGTATCTCAGCACAGGAATAAGGTAGGGAAGAATTCTAAGGATCATTTTGACTGCCTCCAGAAGTTAGATCAGATGGCAAATTGGATTGGGTGCTAGGTCTTTCCCTTTAGGTTTTACCCCAACAATGTTTTCATTAGTTTCGCTCACTCTCGAAATCAAGCATTTTACAGCAGGTTGGAGCAGCCTGTATCTCAGCACAGGAATAAGGTAGGGAAGAATTCTAAGGATCATTTTGACTGCCTCCAGAAGTTAGATCAGATGGCAAATTGGATTTGGTGCTAGGTCTTTCCCTTTAGGTTTTACCCCAACAATGTTTTCATTAGTTTCGCTCACTCTCGAAATCAAGCATTTTACAGCAGGTTGGAGCAGCCTGTATCTCAGCACAGGAATAAGGTAGGGAAGAATTCTAAGGCTCATTTTGACTGCCTCCAGAAGTTAGATCAGATGGCAAATTGGATTTGGTGCTAGGTCTTTCCCTTTAGGTTTTACCCCAACAATGTTTTCATTAGTTTCGCTCACTCTCGAAATCAAGCATTTTACAGCAGGTTGGAGCAGCCTGTATCTCAGCACAGGAATAAGGTAGGGAAGAATTCTAAGGATCATTTTGACTGCCTCCAGAAGTTAGATCAGATGGCAAATTGGATTTGGTGCTAGGTCTTTCCCTTTAGGTTTTACCCCAACAATGTTTTCATTAGTTTCGCTCACTCTCGAAATCAAGCATTTTACAGCAGGTTGGAGCAGCCTGTATCTCAGCACAGGAATAAGGTAGGGAAGAATTCTAAGGCTCATTTTGACTGCCTCCAGAAGTTAGATCAGATGGCAAATTGGATTTGGTGCTAGGTCTTTCCCTTTAGGTTTTACCCCAACAATGTTTTCATTAGTTTCGCTCACTCTCGAAATCAAGCATTTTACAGCAGGTTGGAGCAGCCTGTATCTCAGCACAGGAATAAGGTAGGGAAGAATTCTAAGGATCATTTTGACTGCCTCCAGAAGTTAGATCAGATGGCAAATTGGATTTGGTGCTAGGTCTTTCCCTTTAGGTTTTACCCCAACAATGTTTTCATTAGTTTTGCTCACTCTCGAAATCAAGCATTTTACAGCAGGTTGGAGCAGCCTGTATCTCAGCACAGGAATAAGGTAGGGAAGAATTCTAAGGCTCATTTTGACTGCCTCCAGAAGTTAGATCAGATGGCAAATTGGATTTGGTGCTAGGTCTTTCCCTTTAGGTTTTACCCCAACAATGTTTTCATTAGTTTCGCTCACTCTCGAAATCAAGCATTTTACAGCAGGTTGGAGCAGCCTGTATCTCAGCACAGGAATAAGGTAGGGAAGAATTCTAAGGCTCATTTTGACTGCCTCCAGAAGTTAGATCAGATGGCAAATTGGATTTGGTGCTAGGTCTTTCCCTTTAGGTTTTACCCCAACAATGTTTTCATTAGTTTCGCTCACTCTCGAAATCAAGCATTTTACAGCAGGTTGGAGCAGCCTGTATCTCAGCACAGGAATAAGGTAGGGAAGAATTCTAAGGATCATTTTGACTGCCTCCAGAAGTTAGATCGGATGGCAAATTGGATTTGGTGCTAGGTCTTTCCCTTTAGGTTTTACCCCAACAATGTTTTCATTAGTTTCGCTCACTCTCGAAATCAAGCATTTTACAGCAGGTTGGAGCAGCCTGTATCTCAGCACAGGAATAAGGTAGGGAAGAATTCTAAGGCTCATTTTGACTGCCTCCAGAAGTTAGATCAGATGGCAAATTGGATTTGGTGCTAGGTCTTTCCCTTTAGGTTTTACCCCAACAATGTTTTCATTAGTTTCGCTCACTCTCGAAATCAAGCATTTTACAGCAGGTTGGAGCAGCCTGTATCTCAGCACAGGAATAAGGTAGGGAAGAATTCTAAGGCTCATTTTGACTGCCTCCAGAAGTTAGATCAGATGGCAAATTGGATTTGGTGCTAGGTCTTTCCCTTTAGGTTTTACCCCAACAATGTTTTCATTAGTTTCGCTCACTCTCGAAATCAAGCATTTTACAGCAGGTTGGAGCAGCCTGTATCTCAGCACAGGAATAAGGTAGGGAAGAATTCTAAGGCTCATTTTGACTGCCTCCAGAAGTTAGATCAGATGGCAAATTGGATTTGGTGCTAGGTCTTTCCCTTTAGGTTTTACCCCAACAATGTTTTCATTAGTTTCGCTCACTCTCGAAATCAAGCATTTTACAGCAGGTTGGAGCAGCCTGTATCTCAGCACAGGAATAAGGTAGGGAAGAATTCTAAGGATCATTTTGACTGCCTCCAGAAGTTAGATCAGATGGCAAATTGGATTTGGTGCTAGGTCTTTCCCTTTAGGTTTTACCCCAACAATGTTTTCATTAGTTTCGCTCACTCTCGAAATCAAGCATTTTACAGCAGGTTGGAGCAGCCTGTATCTCAGCACAGGAATAAGGTAGGGAAGAATTCTAAGGCTCATTTTGACTGCCTCCAGAAGTTAGATCAGATGGCAAATTGGATTTGGTGCTAGGTCTTTCCCTTTAGGTTTTACCCCAACAATGTTTTCATTAGTTTCGCTCACTCTCGAAATCAAGCATTTTACAGCAGGTTGGAGCAGCCTGTATCTCAGCACAGGAATAAGGTAGGGAAGAATTCTAAGGCTCATTTTGACTGCCTCCAGAAGTTAGATCAGATGGCAAATTGGATTTGGTGCTAGGTCTTTCCCTTTAGGTTTTACCCCAACAATGTTTTCATTAGTTTCGCTCACTCTCGAAATCAAGCATTTTACAGCAGGTTGGAGCAGCCTGTATCTCAGCACAGGAATAAGGTAGGGAAGAATTCTAAGGATCATTTTGACTGCCTCCAGAAGTTAGATCAGATGGCAAATTGGATTTGGTGCTAGGTCTTTCCCTTTAGGTTTTACCCCAACAATGTTTTCATTAGTTTCGCTCACTCTCGAAATCAAGCATTTTACAGCAGGTTGGAGCAGCCTGTATCTCAGCACAGGAATAAGGTAGGGAAGAATTCTAAGGATCATTTTGACTGCCTCCAGAAGTTAGATCAGATGGCAAATTGGATTTGGTGCTAGGTCTTTCCCTTTAGGTTTTACCCCAACAATGTTTTCATTAGTTTCGCTCACTCTCGAAATCAAGCATTTTACAGCAGGTTGGAGCAGCCTGTATCTCAGCACAGGAATAAGGTAGGGAAGAATTCTAAGGATCATTTTGACTGCCTCCAGAAGTTAGATCAGATGGCAAATTGGATGTGGTGCTAGGTCTTTCCCTTTAGGTTTTACCCCAACAATGTTTTCATTAGTTTCGCTCACTCTCGAAATCAAGCATTTTACAGCAGGTTGGAGCAGCCTGTATCTCAGCACAGGAATAAGGTAGGGAAGAATTCTAAGGCTCATTTTGACTGCCTCCAGAAGTTAGATCAGATGGCAAATTGGATTTGGTGCTAGGTCTTTCCCTTTAGGTTTTACCCCAACAATGTTTTCATTAGTTTCGCTCACTCTCGAAATCAAGCATTTTACAGCAGGTTGGAGCAGCCTGTATCTCAGCACAGGAATAAGGTAGGGAAGAATTCTAAGGATCATTTTGACTGCCTCCAGAAGTTAGATCAGATGGCAAATTGGATTTGGTGCTAGGTCTTTCCCTTTAGGTTTTACCCCAACAATGTTTTCATTAGTTTCGCTCACTCTCGAAATCAAGCATTTTACAGCAGGTTGGAGCAGCCTGTATCTCAGCACAGGAATAAGGTAGGGAAGAATTCTAAGGCTCATTTTGACTGCCTCCAGAAGTTAGATCAGATGGCAAATTGGATTTGGTGCTAGGTCTTTCCCTTTAGGTTTTACCCCAACAATGTTTTCATTAGTTTCGCTCACTCTCGAAATCAAGCATTTTACAGCAGGTTGGAGCAGCCTGTATCTCAGCACAGGAATAAGGTAGGGAAGAATTCTAAGGATCATTTTGACTGCCTCCAGAAGTTAGATCAGATGGCAAATTGGATTTGGTGCTAGGTCTTTCCCTTTAGGTTTTACCCCAACAATGTTTTCATTAGTTTTGCTCACTCTCGAAATCAAGCATTTTACAGCAGGTTGGAGCAGCCTGTATCTCAGCACAGGAATAAGGTAGGGAAGAATTCTAAGGCTCATTTTGACTGCCTCCAGAAGTTAGATCAGATGGCAAATTGGATTTGGTGCTAGGTCTTTCCCTTTAGGTTTTACCCCAACAATGTTTTCATTAGTTTCGCTCACTCTCGAAATCAAGCATTTTACAGCAGGTTGGAGCAGCCTGTATCTCAGCACAGGAATAAGGTAGGGAAGAATTCTAAGGCTCATTTTGACTGCCTCCAGAAGTTAGATCAGATGGCAAATTGGATTTGGTGCTAGGTCTTTCCCTTTAGGTTTTACCCCAACAATGTTTTCATTAGTTTCGCTCACTCTCGAAATCAAGCATTTTACAGCAGGTTGGAGCAGCCTGTATCTCAGCACAGGAATAAGGTAGGGAAGAATTCTAAGGATCATTTTGACTGCCTCCAGAAGTTAGATCAGATGGCAAATTGGATTTGGTGCTAGGTCTTTCCCTTTAGGTTTTACCCCAACAATGTTTTCATTAGTTTCGCTCACTCTCGAAATCAAGCATTTTACAGCAGGTTGGAGCAGCCTGTATCTCAGCACAGGAATAAGGTAGGGAAGAATTCTAAGGATCATTTTGACTGCCTCCAGAAGTTAGATCAGATGGCAAATTGGATTTGGTGCTAGGTCTTTCCCTTTAGGTTTTACCCCAACAATGTTTTCATTAGTTTCGCTCACTCTCGAAATCAAGCATTTTACAGCAGGTTGGAGCAGCCTGTATCTCAGCACAGGAATAAGGTAGGGAAGAATTCTAAGGCTCATTTTGACTGCCTCCAGAAGTTAGATCAGATGGCAAATTGGATTTGGTGCTAGGTCTTTCCCTTTAGGTTTTACCCCAACAATGTTTTCATTAGTTTCGCTCACTCTCGAAATCAAGCATTTTACAGCAGGTTGGAGCAGCCTGTATCTCAGCACAGGAATAAGGTAGGGAAGAATTCTAAGGCTCATTTTGACTGCCTCCAGAAGTTAGATCAGATGGCAAATTGGATTTGGTGCTAGGTCTTTCCCTTTAGGTTTTACCCCAACAATGTTTTCATTAGTTTCGCTCACTCTCGAAATCAAGCATTTTACAGCAGGTTGGAGCAGCCTGTATCTCAGCACAGGAATAAGGTAGGGAAGAATTCTAAGGCTCATTTTGACTGCCTCCAGAAGTTAGATCAGATGGCAAATTGGATTTGGTGCTAGGTCTTTCCCTTTAGGTTTTACCCCAACAATGTTTTCATTAGTTTCGCTCACTCTCGAAATCAAGCATTTTACAGCAGGTTGGAGCAGCCTGTATCTCAGCACAGGAATAAGGTAGGGAAGAATTCTAAGGATCATTTTGACTGCCTCCAGAAGTTAGATCAGATGGCAAATTGGATTTGGTGCTAGGTCTTTCCCTTTAGGTTTTACCCCAACAATGTTTTCATTAGTTTTGCTCACTCTCGAAATCAAGCATTTTACAGCAGGTTGGAGCAGCCTGTATCTCAGCACAGGAATAAGGTAGGGAAGAATTCTAAGGCTCATTTTGACTGCCTCCAGAAGTTAGATCAGATGGCAAATTGGATTTGGTGCTAGGTCTTTCCCTTTAGGTTTTACCCCAACAATGTTTTCATTAGTTTCGCTCACTCTCGAAATCAAGCATTTTACAGCAGGTTGGAGCAGCCTGTATCTCAGCACAGGAATAAGGTAGGGAAGAATTCTAAGGCTCATTTTGACTGCCTCCAGAAGTTAGATCAGATGGCAAATTGGATTTGGTGCTAGGTCTTTCCCTTTAGGTTTTACCCCAACAATGTTTTCATTAGTTTCGCTCACATCTCGAAATCAAGCATTTTACAGCAGGTTGGAGCAGCCTGTATCTCAGCACAGGAATAAGGTAGGGAAGAATTCTAAGGATCATTTTGACTGCCTCCAGAAGTTAGATCGGATGGCAAATTGGATTTGGTGCTAGGTCTTTCCCTTTAGGTTTTACCCCAACAATGTTTTCATTAGTTTCGCTCACTCTCGAAATCAAGCATTTTAGCAGGTTGGAGCAGCCTGTATCTCAGCACAGGAATAAGGTAGGGAAGAATTCTAAGGATCATTTTGACTGCCTCCAGAAGTTAGATCAGATGGCAAATTGGATTTGGTGCTAGGTCTTTCCCTTTAGGTTTTACCCCAACAATGTTTTCATTAGTTTCGCTCACTCTCGAAATCAAGCATTTTACAGCAGGTTGGAGCAGCCTGTATCTCAGCACAGGAATAAGGTAGGGAAGAATTCTAAGGCTCATTTTGACTGCCTCCAGAAGTTAGATCAGATGGCAAATTGGATTTGGTGCTAGGTCTTTCCCTTTAGGTTTTACCCCCAACAATGTTTTCATTAGTTTCGCTCACCTCTCGAAATCAAGCATTTTACAGCAGGTTGGAGCAGCCTGTATCTCAGCACAGGAATAAGGTAGGGAAGAATTCTAAGGCTCATTTTGACTGCCTCCAGAAGTTAGATCAGATGGCAAATTGGATTTGGTGCTAGGTCTTTCCCTTTAGGTTTTACCCCAACAATGTTTTCATTAGTTTCGCTCACTCTCGAAATCAAGCATTTTACAGCAGGTTGGAGCAGCCTGTATCTCAGCACAGGAATAAGGTAGGGAAGAATTCTAAGGCTCATTTTGACTGCCTCCAGGAAGTTAGATCAGATGGCAAATTGGATTTGGTGCTAGGTCTTTCCCTTTAGGTTTTACCCCAACAATGTTTTCATTAGTTTCGCTCACTCTCGAAATCAAGCATTTTACAGCAGGTTGGAGCAGCCTGTATCTCAGCACAGGAATAAGGTAGGGAAGAATTCTAAGGCTCATTTTGACTGCCTCCAGAAGTTAGATCAGATGGCAAATTGGATTTGGTGCTAGGTCTTTCCCTTTAGGTTTTACCCCAACAATGTTTTCATTAGTTTCGCTCACTCTCGAAATCAAGCCATTTTACAGCAGGTTGGAGCAGCCTGTATCTCAGCACAGGAATAAGGTAGGGAAGAATTCTAAGGATCATTTTGACTGCCTCCAGAAGTTAGATCAGATGGCAAATTGGATTTGGTGCTAGGTCTTTCCCTTTAGGTTTTACCCCAACAATGTTTTCATTAGTTTCGCTCACCTCTCGAAATCAAGCATTTTACAGCAGGTTGGAGCAGCCTGTATCTCAGCACAGGAATAAGGTAGGGAAGAATTCTAAGGCTCATTTTGACTGCCTCCAGAAGTTAGATCAGATGGCAAATTGGATTTGGTGCTAGGTCTTTCCCTTTAGGTTTTACCCCAACAATGTTTTCATTAGTTTCGCTCACTCTCGAAATCAAGCATTTTACAGCAGGTTGGAGCAGCCTGTATCTCAGCACAGGAATAAGGTAGGGAAGAATTCTAAGGCTCATTTTGACTGCCTCCAGAAGTTAGATCAGATGGCAAATTGGATTTGGTGCTAGGTCTTTCCCTTTAGGTTTTACCCCAACAATGTTTTCATTAGTTTCGCTCACTCTCGAAATCAAGCATTTTACAGCAGGTTGGAGCAGCCTGTATCTCAGCACAGGAATAAGGTAGGGAAGAATTCTAAGGCTCATTTTGACTGCCTCCAGAAGTTAGATCAGATGGCAAATTGGATTTGGTGCTAGGTCTTTCCCTTTAGGTTTTACCCCAACAATGTTTTCATTAGTTTCGCTCACTCTCGAAATCAAGCATTTTACAGCAGGTTGGAGCAGCCTGTATCTCAGCACAGGAATAAGGTAGGGAAGAATTCTAAGGATCATTTTGACTGCCCTCCAGAAGTTAGATCAGATGGCAAATTGGATTTGGTGCTAGGTCTTTCCCTTTAGGTTTTACCCCAACAATGTTTTCATTAGTTTCGCTCACTCTCGAAATCAAGCATTTTACAGCAGGTTGGAGCAGCCTGTATCTCAGCACAGGAATAAGGTAGGGAAGAATTCTAAGGGATCATTTTGACTGCCTCCAGAAGTTAGATCAGATGGCAAATTGGATTTGGTGCTAGGTCTTTCCCTTTAGGTTTTACCCCAACAATGTTTTCATTAGTTTCGCTCACTCTCGAAATCAAGCATTTTACAGCAGGTTGGAGCAGCCTGTATCTCAGCACAGGAATAAGGTAGGGAAGAATTCTAAGGATCATTTTGACTGCCTCCAGAAGTTAGATCAGATGGCAAATTGGATTTGGTGCTAGGTCTTTCCCCTTTAGGTTTTACCCCAACAATGTTTTCATTAGTTTCGCTCACTCTCGAAATCAAGCATTTTACAGCAGGTTGGAGCAGCCTGTATCTCAGCACAGGAATAAGGTAGGGAAGAATTCTAAGGATCATTTTGACTGCCTCCAGAAGTTAGATCAGATGGCAAATTGGATTTGGTGCTAGGTCTTTCCCTTTAGGTTTTACCCCAACAATGTTTTCATTAGTTTCGCTCACTCTCGAAATCAAGCATTTTACAGCAGGTTGGAGCAGCCTGTATCTCAGCACAGGAATAAGGTAGGGAAGAATTCTAAGGCTCATTTTGACTGCCTCCAGAAGTTAGATCAGATGGCAAATTGGATTTGGTGCTAGGTCTTTCCCTTTAGGTTTTACCCCAACAATGTTTTCATTAGTTTCGCTCACTCTCGAAAATCAAGCATTTTACAGCAGGTTGGAGCAGCCTGTATCTCAGCACAGGAATAAGGTAGGGAAGAATTCTAAGGCTCATTTTGACTGCCTCCAGAAGTTAGATCAGATGGCAAATTGGATTTGGTGCTAGGTCTTTCCCTTTAGGTTTTACCCCAACAATGTTTTCATTAGTTTCGCTCACTCTCGAAATCAAGCATTTTACAGCAGGTTGGAGCAGCCTGTATCTCAGCACAGGAATAAGGTAGGGAAGAATTCTAAGGCTCATTTTGACTGCCTCCAGAAGTTAGATCAGATGGCAAATTGGATTTGGTGCTAGGTCTTTCCCTTTAGGTTTTACCCCAACAATGTTTTCATTAGTTTCGCTCACTCTCGAAATCAAGCATTTTACAGCAGGTTGGAGCAGCCTGTATCTCAGCACAGGAATAAGGTAGGGAAGAATTCTAAGGATCATTTTGACTGCCTCCAGAAGTTAGATCAGATGGCAAATTGGATTTGGTGCTAGGTCTTTCCCTTTAGGTTTTACCCCAACAATGTTTTCATTAGTTTCGCTCACTCTCGAAATCAAGCATTTTACAGCAGGTTGGAGCAGCCTGTATCTCAGCACAGGAATAAGGTAGGGAAGAATTCTAAGGATCATTTTGACTGCCTCCAGAAGTTAGATCAGATGGCAAATTGGATTTGGTGCTAGGTCTTTCCCTTTAGGTTTTACCCCAACAATGTTTTCATTAGTTTCGCTCACTCTCGAAATCAAGCATTTTACAGCAGGTTGGAGCAGCCTGTATCTCAGCACAGGAATAAGGTAGGGAAGAATTCTAAGGCTCATTTTGACTGCCTCCAGAAGTTAGATCAGATGGCAAATTGGATTTGGTGCTAGGTCTTTCCCTTTAGGTTTTACCCCAACAATGTTTTCATTAGTTTCGCTCACTCTCGAAATCAAGCATTTTACAGCAGGTTGGAGCAGCCTGTATCTCAGCACAGGAATAAGGTAGGGAAGAATTCTAAGGCTCATTTTGACTGCCTCCAGAAGTTAGATCAGATGGCAAATTGGATTTGGTGCTAGGTCTTTCCCTTTAGGTTTTACCCCAACAATGTTTTCATTAGTTTCGCTCACTCTCGAAATCAAGCATTTTACAGCAGGTTGGAGCAGCCTGTATCTCAGCACAGGAATAAGGTAGGGAAGAATTCTAAGGATCATTTTGACTGCCTCCAGAAGTTAGATCAGATGGCAAATTGGATTTGGTGCTAGGTCTTTCCCTTTAGGTTTTACCCCAACAATGTTTTCATTAGTTTCGCTCACTCTCGAAATCAAGCATTTTACAGCAGGTTGGAGCAGCCTGTATCTCAGCACAGGAATAAGGTAGGGAAGAATTCTAAGGATCATTTTGACTGCCTCCAGAAGTTAGATCAGATGGCAAATTGGATTTGGTGCTAGGTCTTTCCCTTTAGGTTTTACCCCAACAATGTTTTCATTAGTTTCGCTCACTCTCGAAATCAAGCATTTTACAGCAGGTTGGAGCAGCCTGTATCTCAGCACAGGAATAAGGTAGGGAAGAATTCTAAGGCTCATTTTGACTGCCTCCAGAAGTTAGATCAGATGGCAAATTGGATTTGGTGCTAGGTCTTTCCCTTTAGGTTTTACCCCAACAATGTTTTCATTAGTTTCGCTCACTCTCGAAATCAAGCATTTTACAGCAGGTTGGAGCAGCCTGTATCTCAGCACAGGAATAAGGTAGGGAAGAATTCTAAGGCTCATTTTGACTGCCTCCAGAAGTTAGATCAGATGGCAAATTGGATTTGGTGCTAGGTCTTTCCCTTTAGGTTTTACCCCAACAATGTTTTCATTAGTTTCGCTCACTCTCGAAATCAAGCATTTTACAGCAGGTTGGAGCAGCCTGTATCTCAGCACAGGAATAAGGTAGGGAAGAATTCTAAGGCTCATTTTGACTGCCTCCAGAAGTTAGATCAGATGGCAAATTGGATTTGGTGCTAGGTCTTTCCCTTTAGGTTTTACCCCAACAATGTTTTCATTAGTTTCGCTCACTCTCGAAATCAAGCATTTTACAGCAGGTTGGAGCAGCCTGTATCTCAGCACAGGAATAAGGTAGGGAAGAATTCTAAGGCTCATTTTGACTGCCTCCAGAAGTTAGATCAGATGGCAAATTGGATTTGGTGCTAGGTCTTTCCCTTTAGGTTTTACCCCAACAATGTTTTCATTAGTTTCGCTCACTCTCGAAATCAAGCATTTTACAGCAGGTTGGAGCAGCCTGTATCTCAGCACAGGAATAAGGTAGGGAAGAATTCTAAGGCTCATTTTGACTGCCTCCAGAAGTTAGATCAGATGGCAAATTGGATTTGGTGCTAGGTCTTTCCCTTTAGGTTTTACCCCAACAATGTTTTCATTAGTTTCGCTCACTCTCGAAATCAAGCATTTTACAGCAGGTTGGAGCAGCCTGTATCTCAGCACAGGAATAAGGTAGGGAAGAATTCTAAGGCTCATTTTGACTGCCTCCAGAAGTTAGATCAGATGGCAAATTGGATTTGGTGCTAGGTCTTTCCCTTTAGGTTTTACCCCAACAATGTTTTCATTAGTTTCGCTCACTCTCGAAATCAAGCATTTTACAGCAGGTTGGAGCAGCCTGTATCTCAGCACAGGAATAAGGTAGGGAAGAATTCTAAGGCTCATTTTGACTGCCTCCAGAAGTTAGATCAGATGGCAAATTGGATTTGGTGCTAGGTCTTTCCCTTTAGGTTTTACCCCAACAATGTTTTCATTAGTTTCGCTCACTCTCGAAATCAAGCATTTTACAGCAGGTTGGAGCAGCCTGTATCTCAGCACAGGAATAAGGTAGGGAAGAATTCTAAGGCTCATTTTGACTGCCTCCAGAAGTTAGATCAGATGGCAAATTGGATTTGGTGCTAGGTCTTTCCCTTTAGGTTTTACCCCAACAATGTTTTCATTAGTTTCGCTCACTCTCGAAATCAAGCATTTTACAGCAGGTTGGAGCAGCCTGTATCTCAGCACAGGAATAAGGTAGGGAAGAATTCTAAGGCTCATTTTGACTGCCTCCAGAAGTTAGATCAGATGGCAAATTGGATTTGGTGCTAGGTCTTTCCCTTTAGGTTTTACCCCAACAATGTTTTCATTAGTTTCGCTCACTCTCGAAATCAAGCATTTTACAGCAGGTTGGAGCAGCCTGTATCTCAGCACAGGAATAAGGTAGGGAAGAATTCTAAGGCTCATTTTGACTGCCTCCAGAAGTTAGATCAGATGGCAAATTGGATTTGGTGCTAGGTCTTTCCCTTTAGGTTTTACCCCAACAATGTTTTCATTAGTTTCGCTCACTCTCGAAATCAAGCATTTTACAGCAGGTTGGAGCAGCCTGTATCTCAGCACAGGAATAAGGTAGGGAAGAATTCTAAGGATCATTTTGACTGCCTCCAGAAGTTAGATCAGATGGCAAATTGGATTTGGTGCTAGGTCTTTCCCTTTAGGTTTTACCCCAACAATGTTTTCATTAGTTTCGCTCACTCTCGAAATCAAGCATTTTACAGCAGGTTGGAGCAGCCTGTATCTCAGCACAGGAATAAGGTAGGGAAGAATTCTAAGGCTCATTTTGACTGCCTCCAGAAGTTAGATCAGATGGCAAATTGGATTTGGTGCTAGGTCTTTCCCTTTAGGTTTTACCCCAACAATGTTTTCATTAGTTTCGCTCACTCTCGAAATCAAGCATTTTACAGCAGGTTGGAGCAGCCTGTATCTCAGCACAGGAATAAGGTAGGGAAGAATTCTAAGGATCATTTTGACTGCCTCCAGAAGTTAGATCAGATGGCAAATTGGATTTGGTGCTAGGTCTTTCCCTTTAGGTTTTACCCCAACAATGTTTTCATTAGTTTCGCTCACTCTCGAAATCAAGCATTTTACAGCAGGTTGGAGCAGCCTGTATCTCAGCACAGGAATAAGGTAGGGAAGAATTCTAAGGATCATTTTGACTGCCTCCAGAAGTTAGATCAGATGGCAAATTGGATTTGGTGCTAGGTCTTTCCCTTTAGGTTTTACCCCAACAATGTTTTCATTAGTTTCGCTCACTCTCGAAATCAAGCATTTTACAGCAGGTTGGAGCAGCCTGTATCTCAGCACAGGAATAAGGTAGGGAAGAATTCTAAGGATCATTTTGACTGCCTCCAGAAGTTAGATCAGATGGCAAATTGGATTTGGTGCTAGGTCTTTCCCTTTAGGTTTTACCCCAACAATGTTTTCATTAGTTTCGCTCACTCTCGAAATCAAGCATTTTACAGCAGGTTGGAGCAGCCTGTATCTCAGCACAGGAATAAGGTAGGGAAGAATTCTAAGGATCATTTTGACTGCCTCCAGAAGTTAGATCAGATGGCAAATTGGATTTGGTGCTAGGTCTTTCCCTTTAGGTTTTACCCCAACAATGTTTTCATTAGTTTCGCTCACTCTCGAAATCAAGCATTTTACAGCAGGTTGGAGCAGCCTGTATCTCAGCACAGGAATAAGGTAGGGAAGAATTCTAAGGCTCATTTTGACTGCCTCCAGAAGTTAGATCAGATGGCAAATTGGATTTGGTGCTAGGTCTTTCCCTTTAGGTTTTACCCCAACAATGTTTTCATTAGTTTCGCTCACTCTCGAAATCAAGCATTTTACAGCAGGTTGGAGCAGCCTGTATCTCAGCACAGGAATAAGGTAGGGAAGAATTCTAAGGATCATTTTGACTGCCTCCAGAAGGTAGATCAGATGGCAAATTGGATTTGGTGCTAGGTCTTTCCCTTTAGGTTTTACCCCAACAATGTTTTCATTAGTTTCGCTCACTCTCGAAATCAAGCATTTTACAGCAGGTTGGAGCAGCCTGTATCTCAGCACAGGAATAAGGTAGGGAAGAATTCAAATGCTCATTTTGACTGCCTCCAGAAGTTAGATCAGATGGCAAATTGGATTTGGTGCTAGGTCTTTCCCTTTAGGTTTTACCCCAACAATGTTTTCATTAGTTTCGCTCACTCTCGAAATCAAGCATTTTACAGCAGGTTGGAGCAGCCTGTATCTCAGCACAGGAATAAGGTAGGGAAGAATTCTAAGGATCATTTTGACTGCCTCCAGAAGTTAGATCAGATGGCAAATTGGATTTGGTGCTAGGTCTTTCCCTTTAGGTTTTACCCCAACAATGTTTTCATTAGTTTCGCTCACTCTCGAAATCAAGCATTTTACAGCAGGTTGGAGCAGCCTGTATCTCAGCACAGGAATAAGGTAGGGAAGAATTCTAAGGCTCATTTTGACTGCCTCCAGAAGTTAGATCAGATGGCAAATTGGATTTGGTGCTAGGTCTTTCCCTTTAGGTTTTACCCCAACAATGTTTTCATTAGTTTCGCTCACTCTTGAAATCAAGCATTTTACAGCAGGTTGGAGCAGCCTGTATCTCAGCACAGGAATAAGGTAGGGAAGAATTCTAAGGATCATTTTGACTGCCTCCAGAAGTTAGATCAGATGGCAAATTGGATTTGGTGCTAGGTCTTTCCCTTTAGGTTTTACCCCAACAATGTTTTCATTAGTTTCGCTCACTCTCGAAATCAAGCATTTTACAGCAGGTTGGAGCAGCCTGTATCTCAGCACAGGAATAAGGTAGGGAAGAATTCTAAGGATCATTTTGACTGCCTCCAGAAGTTAGATCAGATGGCAAATTGGATTTGGTGCTAGGTCTTTCCCTTTAGGTTTTACCCCAACAATGTTTTCATTAGTTTCGCTCACTCTCGAAATCAAGCATTTTACAGCAGGTTGGAGCAGCCTGTATCTCAGCACAGGAATAAGGTAGGGAAGAATTCTAAGGATCATTTTGACTGCCTCCAGAAGTTAGATCAGATGGCAAATTGGATTTGGTGCTAGGTCTTTCCCTTTAGGTTTTACCCCAACAATGTTTTCATTAGTTTCGCTCACTCTCAAAATCGAGCATTTTACAGCAGGTTGGAGCAGCCTGTATCTCAGCACAGGAATAAGGTAGGGAAGAATTCTAAGGCTCATTTTGACTGCCTCCAGAAGTTAGATCAGATGGCAAATTGGATTTGGTGCTAGGTCTTTCCCTTTAGGTTTTACCCCAACAATGTTTTCATTAGTTTCGCTCACTCTCGAAATCAAGCATTTTACAGCAGGTTGGAGCAGCCTGTATCTCAGCACAGGAATAAGGTAGGGAAGAATTCTAAGGCTCATTTTGACTGCCTCCAGAAGTTAGATCAGATGGAAATTGGATTTGGTGCTAGGTCTTTCCCTTTAGGTTTTACCCCAACAATGTTTTCATTAGTTTCGCTCACTCTCGAAATCAAGCATTTTACAGCAGGTTGGAGCAGCCTGTATCTCAGCACAGGAATAAGGTAGGGAAGAATTCAAATGCTCATTTTGACTGCCTCCAGAAGTTAGATCAGATGGCAAATTGGATTTGGTGCTAGGTCTTTCCCTTTAGGTTTTACCCCAACAATGTTTTCATTAGTTTCGCTCACTCTCGAAATCAAGCATTTTACAGCAGGTTGGAGCAGCCTGTATCTCAGCACAGGAATAAGGTAGGGAAGAATTCTAAGGCTCATTTTGACTGCCTCCAGAAGTTAGATCAGATGGCAAATTGGATTTGGTGCTAGGTCTTTCCCTTTAGGTTTTACCCCAACAATGTTTTCATTAGTTTCGCTCACTCTCGAAATCAAACATTTTACAGCAGGTTGGAGCAGCCTGTATCTCAGCACAGGAATAAGGTAGGGAAGAATTCAAATGCTCATTTTGACTGCCTCCAGAAGTTAGATCAGATGGCAAATTGGATTTGGTGCTAGGTCTTTCCCTTTAGGTTTTACCCCAACAATGTTTTCATTAGTTTCACTCACTCTCGAAATCAAGCATTTTACAGCAGGTTGGAGCAGCCTGTATCTCAGCACAGGAATAAGGTAGGGAAGAATTCTAAGGATCATTTTGACTGCCTCCAGAAGTTAGATCAGATGGCAAATTGGATTTGGTGCTAGGTCTTTCCCTTTAGGTTTTACCCCAACAATGTTTTCATTAGTTTCGCTCACTCTCGAAATCAAGCATTTTACAGCAGGTTGGAGCAGCCTGTATCTCAGCACAGGAATAAGGTAGGGAAGAATTCTAAGGCTCATTTTGACTGCCTCCAGAAGTTAGATCAGATGGCAAATTGGATTTGGTGCTAGGTCTTTCCCTTTAGGTTTTACCCCAACAATGTTTTCATTAGTTTCGCTCACTCTCGAAATCAAGCATTTTACAGCAGGTTGGAGCAGCCTGTATCTCAGCACAGGAATAAGGTAGGGAAGAATTCTAAGGCTCATTTTGACTGCCTCCAGAAGTTAGATCAGATGGCAAATTGGATTTGGTGCTAGGTCTTTCCCTTTAGGTTTTACCCCAACAATGTTTTCATTAGTTTCGCTCACTCTCGAAATCAAGCATTTTACAGCAGGTTGGAGCAGCCTGTATCTCAGCACAGGAATAAGGTAGGGAAGAATTCTAAGGCTCATTTTGACTGCCTCCAGAAGTTAGATCAGATGGCAAATTGGATTTGGTGCTAGGTCTTTCCCTTTAGGTTTTACCCCAACAATGTTTTCATTAGTTTCGCTCACTCTCGAAATCAAGCATTTTACAGCAGGTTGGAGCAGCCTGTATCTCAGCACAGGAATAAGGTAGGGAAGAATTCTAAGGCTCATTTTGACTGCCTCCAGAAGTTAGATCAGATGGCAAATTGGATTTGGTGCTAGGTCTTTCCCTTTAGGTTTTACCCCAACAATGTTTTCATTAGTTTCGCTCACTCTCGAAATCAAGCATTTTACAGCAGGTTGGAGCAGCCTGTATCTCAGCACAGGAATAAGGTAGGGAAGAATTCTAAGGCTCATTTTGACTGCCTCCAGAAGTTAGATCAGATGGCAAATTGGATTTGGTGCTAGGTCTTTCCCTTTAGGTTTTACCCCAACAATGTTTTCATTAGTTTCACTCACTCTCGAAATCAAGCATTTTACAGCAGGTTGGAGCAGCCTGTATCTCAGCACAGGAATAAGGTAGGGAAGAATTCTAAGGATCATTTTGACTGCCTCCAGAAGTTAGATCAGATGGCAAATTGGATTTGGTGCTAGGTCTTTCCCTTTAGGTTTTACCCCAACAATGTTTTCATTAGTTTCGCTCACTCTCGAAATCAAGCATTTTACAGCAGGTTGGAGCAGCCTGTATCTCAGCACAGGAATAAGGTAGGGAAGAATTCTAAGGCTCATTTTGACTGCCTCCAGAAGTTAGATCAGATGGCAAATTGGATTTGGTGCTAGGTCTTTCCCTTTAGGTTTTACCCCAACAATGTTTTCATTAGTTTCGCTCACTCTCGAAATCAAGCATTTTACAGCAGGTTGGAGCAGCCTGTATCTCAGCACAGGAATAAGGTAGGGAAGAATTCTAAGGATCATTTTGACTGCCTCCAGAAGTTAGATCAGATGGCAAATTGGATTTGGTGCTAGGTCTTTCCCTTTAGGTTTTACCCCAACAATGTTTTCATTAGTTTCGCTCACTCTCGAAATCAAGCATTTTACAGCAGGTTGGAGCAGCCTGTATCTCAGCACAGGAATAAGGTAGGGAAGAATTCTAAGGCTCATTTTGACTGCCTCCAGAAGTTAGATCAGATGGCAAATTGGATTTGGTGCTAGGTCTTTCCCTTTAGGTTTTACCCCAACAATGTTTTCATTAGTTTCGCTCACTCTCGAAATCAAGCATTTTACAGCAGGTTGGAGCAGCCTGTATCTCAGCACAGGAATAAGGTAGGGAAGAATTCTAAGGCTCATTTTGACTGCCTCCAGAAGTTAGATCAGATGGCAAATTGGATTTGGTGCTAGGTCTTTCCCTTTAGGTTTTACCCCAACAATGTTTTCATTAGTTTCGCTCACTCTCGAAATCAAGCATTTTACAGCAGGTTGGAGCAGCCTGTATCTCAGCACAGGAATAAGGTAGGGAAGAATTCTAAGGCTCATTTTGACTGCCTCCAGAAGTTAGATCAGATGGCAAATTGGATTTGGTGCTAGGTCTTTCCCTTTAGGTTTTACCCCAACAATGTTTTCATTAGTTTCGCTCACTCTCGAAATCAAGCATTTTACAGCAGGTTGGAGCAGCCTGTATCTCAGCACAGGAATAAGGTAGGGAAGAATTCTAAGGCTCATTTTGACTGCCTCCAGAAGTTAGATCAGATGGCAAATTGGATTTGGTGCTAGGTCTTTCCCTTTAGGTTTTACCCCAACAATGTTTTCATTAGTTTCGCTCACTCTCGAAATCAAGCATTTTACAGCAGGTTGGAGCAGCCTGTATCTCAGCACAGGAATAAGGTAGGGAAGAATTCTAAGGCTCATTTTGACTGCCTCCAGAAGTTAGATCAGATGGCAAATTGGATTTGGTGCTAGGTCTTTCCCTTTAGGTTTTACCCCAACAATGTTTTCATTAGTTTCGCTCACTCTCGAAATCAAGCATTTTACAGCAGGTTGGAGCAGCCTGTATCTCAGCACAGGAATAAGGTAGGGAAGAATTCTAAGGCTCATTTTGACTGCCTCCAGAAGTTAGATCAGATGGCAAATTGGATTTGGTGCTAGGTCTTTCCCTTTAGGTTTTACCCCAACAATGTTTTCATTAGTTTCGCTCACTCTCGAAATCAAGCATTTTACAGCAGGTTGGAGCAGCCTGTATCTCAGCACAGGAATAAGGTAGGGAAGAATTCCAAGGATCATTTTGACTGCCTCCAGAAGTTAGATCAGGTGGCAAATTGGATTTGGTGCTAGGTCTTTCCCTTTAGGTTTTACCCCAACAATGTTTTCATTAGTTTCGCTCACTCTCGAAATCAAGCATTTTACAGCAGGTTGGAGCAGCCTGTATCTCAGCACAGGAATAAGGTAGGGAAGAATTCTAAGGCTCATTTTGACTGCCTCCAGAAGTTAGATCAGATGGCAAATTGGATTTGGTGCTAGGTCTTTCCCTTTAGGTTTTACCCCAACAATGTTTTCATTAGTTTCGCTCACTCTCGAAATCAAGCATTTTACAGCAGGTTGGAGCAGCCTGTATCTCAGCACAGGAATAAGGTAGGGAAGAATTCTAAGGATCATTTTGACTGCCTCCAGAAGTTAGATCAGATGGCAAATTGGATTTGGTGCTAGGTCTTTCCCTTTAGGTTTTACCCCAACAATGTTTTCATTAGTTTCGCTCACTCTCGAAATCAAGCATTTTACAGCAGGTTGGAGCAGCCTGTATCTCAGCACAGGAATAAGGTAGGGAAGAATTCTAAGGCTCATTTTGACTGCCTCCAGAAGTTAGATCAGATGGCAAATTGGATTTGGTGCTAGGTCTTTCCCTTTAGGTTTTACCCCAACAATGTTTTCATTAGTTTCGCTCACTCTCGAAATCAAGCATTTTACAGCAGGTTGGAGCAGCCTGTATCTCAGCACAGGAATAAGGTAGGGAAGAATTCTAAGGATCATTTTGACTGCCTCCAGAAGTTAGATCAGATGGCAAATTGGATTTGGTGCTAGGTCTTTCCCTTTAGGTTTTACCCCAACAATGTTTTCATTAGTTTCGCTCACTCTCGAAATCAAGCATTTTACAGCAGGTTGGAGCAGCCTGTATCTCAGCACAGGAATAAGGTAGGGAAGAATTCTAAGGATCATTTTGACTGCCTCCAGAAGTTAGATCAGATGGCAAATTGGATTTGGTGCTAGGTCTTTCCCTTTAGGTTTTACCCCAACAATGTTTTCATTAGTTTCGCTCACTCTCGAAATCAAGCATTTTACAGCAGGTTGGAGCAGCCTGTATCTCAGCACAGGAATAAGGTAGGGAAGAATTCTAAGGATCATTTTGACTGCCTCCAGAAGTTAGATCAGATGGCAAATTGGATTTGGTGCTAGGTCTTTCCCTTTAGGTTTTACCCCAACAATGTTTTCATTAGTTTCGCTCACTCTCGAAATCAAGCATTTTACAGCAGGTTGGAGCAGCCTGTATCTCAGCACAGGAATAAGGTAGGGAAGAATTCTAAGGCTCATTTTGACTGCCTCCAGAAGTTAGATCAGATGGCAAATTGGATTTGGTGCTAGGTCTTTCCCTTTAGGTTTTACCCCAACAATGTTTTCATTAGTTTCGCTCACTCTCGAAATCAAGCATTTTACAGCAGGTTGGAGCAGCCTGTATCTCAGCACAGGAATAAGGTAGGGAAGAATTCTAAGGCTCATTTTGACTGCCTCCAGAAGTTAGATCAGATGGCAAATTGGATTTGGTGCTAGGTCTTTCCCTTTAGGTTTTACCCCAACAATGTTTTCATTAGTTTCGCTCACTCTCGAAATCAAGCATTTTACAGCAGGTTGGAGCAGCCTGTATCTCAGCACAGGAATAAGGTAGGGAAGAATTCTAAGGATCATTTTGACTGCCTCCAGAAGGTAGATCAGATGGCAAATTGGATTTGGTGCTAGGTCTTTCCCTTTAGGTTTTACCCCAACAATGTTTTCATTAGTTTCGCTCACTCTCGAAATCAAGCATTTTACAGCAGGTTGGAGCAGCCTGTATCTCAGCACAGGAATAAGGTAGGGAAGAATTCTAAGGCTCATTTTGACTGCCTCCAGAAGTTAGATCAGATGGCAAATTGGATTTGGTGCTAGGTCTTTCCCTTTAGGTTTTACCCCAACAATGTTTTCATTAGTTTCGCTCACTCTCGAAATCAAGCATTTTACAGCAGGTTGGAGCAGCCTGTATCTCAGCACAGGAATAAGGTAGGGAAGAATTCAAATGCTCATTTTGACTGCCTCCAGAAGTTAGATCAGATGGCAAATTGGATTTGGTGCTAGGTCTTTCCCTTTAGGTTTTACCCCAACAATGTTTTCATTAGTTTCACTCACTCTCGAAATCAAGCATTTTACAGCAGGTTGGAGCAGCCTGTATCTCAGCACAGGAATAAGGTAGGGAAGAATTCTAAGGATCATTTTGACTGCCTCCAGAAGTTAGATCAGATGGCAAATTGGATTTGGTGCTAGGTCTTTCCCTTTAGGTTTTACCCCAACAATGTTTTCATTAGTTTCGCTCACTCTCGAAATCAAGCATTTTACAGCAGGTTGGAGCAGCCTGTATCTCAGCACAGGAATAAGGTAGGGAAGAATTCTAAGGCTCATTTTGACTGCCTCCAGAAGTTAGATCAGATGGCAAATTGGATTTGGTGCTAGGTCTTTCCCTTTAGGTTTTACCCCAACAATGTTTTCATTAGTTTCGCTCACTCTCGAAATCAAGCATTTTACAGCAGGTTGGAGCAGCCTGTATCTCAGCACAGGAATAAGGTAGGGAAGAATTCTAAGGATCATTTTGACTGCCTCCAGAAGTTAGATCAGATGGCAAATTGGATTTGGTGCTAGGTCTTTCCCTTTAGGTTTTACCCCAACAATGTTTTCATTAGTTTCGCTCACTCTCGAAATCGAGCATTTTACAGCAGGTTGGAGCAGCCTGTATCTCAGCACAGGAATAAGGTAGGGAAGAATTCTAAGGCTCATTTTGACTGCCTCCAGAAGTTAGATCAGATGGCAAATTGGATTTGGTGCTAGGTCTTTCCCTTTAGGTTTTACCCCAACAATGTTTTCATTAGTTTCGCTCACTCTCGAAATCAAGCATTTTACAGCAGGTTGGAGCAGCCTGTATCTCAGCACAGGAATAAGGTAGGGAAGAATTCTAAGGCTCATTTTGACTGCCTCCAGAAGTTAGATCAGATGGCAAATTGGATTTGGTGCTAGGTCTTTCCCTTTAGGTTTTACCCCAACAATGTTTTCATTAGTTTCGCTCACTCTCGAAATCAAGCATTTTACAGCAGGTTGGAGCAGCCTGTATCTCAGCACAGGAATAAGGTAGGGAAGAATTCAAATGCTCATTTTGACTGCCTCCAGAAGTTAGATCAGATGGCAAATTGGATTTGGTGCTAGGTCTTTCCCTTTAGGTTTTACCCCAACAATGTTTTCATTAGTTTCGCTCACTCTCGAAATCAAGCATTTTACAGCAGGTTGGAGCAGCCTGTATCTCAGCACAGGAATAAGGTAGGGAAGAATTCTAAGGCTCATTTTGACTGCCTCCAGAAGTTAGATCAGATGGCAAATTGGATTTGGTGCTAGGTCTTTCCCTTTAGGTTTTACCCCAACAATGTTTTCATTAGTTTCGCTCACTCTCGAAATCAAGCATTTTACAGCAGGTTGGAGCAGCCTGTATCTCAGCACAGGAATAAGGTAGGGAAGAATTCAAATGCTCATTTTGACTGCCTCCAGAAGTTAGATCAGATGGCAAATTGGATTTGGTGCTAGGTCTTTCCCTTTAGGTTTTACCCCAACAATGTTTTCATTAGTTTCGCTCACTCTCGAAATCAAGCATTTTACAGCAGGTTGGAGCAGCCTGTATCTCAGCACAGGAATAAGGTAGGGAAGAATTCTAAGGCTCATTTTGACTGCCTCCAGAAGTTAGATCAGATGGCAAATTGGATTTGGTGCTAGGTCTTTCCCTTTAGGTTTTACCCCAACAATGTTTTCATTAGTTTCGCTCACTCTCGAAATCAAGCATTTTACAGCAGGTTGGAGCAGCCTGTATCTCAGCACAGGAATAAGGTAGGGAAGAATTCTAAGGCTCATTTTGACTGCCTCCAGAAGTTAGATCAGATGGCAAATTGGATTTGGTGCTAGGTCTTTCCCTTTAGGTTTTACCCCAACAATGTTTTCATTAGTTTCGCTCACTCTCGAAATCAAGCATTTTACAGCAGGTTGGAGCAGCCTGTATCTCAGCACAGGAATAAGGTAGGGAAGAATTCTAAGGATCATTTTGACTGCCTCCAGAAGTTAGATCAGATGGCAAATTGGATTTGGTGCTAGGTCTTTCCCTTTAGGTTTTACCCCAACAATGTTTTCATTAGTTTCGCTCACTCTCGAAATCAAGCATTTTACAGCAGGTTGGAGCAGCCTGTATCTCAGCACAGGAATAAGGTAGGGAAGAATTCTAAGGATCATTTTGACTGCCTCCAGAAGTTAGATCAGATGGCAAATTGGATTTGGTGCTAGGTCTTTCCCTTTAGGTTTTACCCCAACAATGTTTTCATTAGTTTCGCTCACTCTCGAAATCAAGCATTTTACAGCAGGTTGGAGCAGCCTGTATCTCAGCACAGGAATAAGGTAGGGAAGAATTCTAAGGATCATTTTGACTGCCTCCAGAAGTTAGATCAGATGGCAAATTGGATTTGGTGCTAGGTCTTTCCCTTTAGGTTTTACCCCAACAATGTTTTCATTAGTTTCGCTCACTCTCGAAATCAAGCATTTTACAGCAGGTTGGAGCAGCCTGTATCTCAGCACAGGAATAAGGTAGGGAAGAATTCTAAGGCTCATTTTGACTGCCTCCAGAAGTTAGATCAGATGGCAAATTGGATTTGGTGCTAGGTCTTTCCCTTTAGGTTTTACCCCAACAATGTTTTCATTAGTTTCGCTCACTCTCGAAATCAAGCATTTTACAGCAGGTTGGAGCAGCCTGTATCTCAGCACAGGAATAAGGTAGGGAAGAATTCTAAGGCTCATTTTGACTGCCTCCAGAAGTTAGATCAGATGGCAAATTGGATTTGGTGCTAGGTCTTTCCCTTTAGGTTTTACCCCAACAATGTTTTTCATTAGTTTCGCTCACTCTCGAAATCAAGCATTTTACAGCAGGTTGGAGCAGCCTGTATCTCAGCACAGGAATAAGGTAGGGAAGAATTCTAAGGATCATTTTGACTGCCTCCAGAAGGTAGATCAGATGGCAAATTGGATTTGGTGCTAGGTCTTTCCCTTTAGGTTTTACCCCAACAATGTTTTTCATTAGTTTCGCTCACTCTCGAAATCAAGCATTTTACAGCAGGTTGGAGCAGCCTGTATCTCAGCACAGGAATAAGGTAGGGAAGAATTCTAAGGCTCATTTTGACTGCCTCCAGAAGTTAGATCAGATGGCAAATTGGATTTGGTGCTAGGTCTTTCCCTTTAGGTTTTACCCCAACAATGTTTTCATTAGTTTCGCTCACTCTCGAAATCAAGCATTTTACAGCAGGTTGGAGCAGCCTGTATCTCAGCACAGGAATAAGGTAGGGAAGAATTCAAATGCTCATTTTGACTGCCTCCAGAAGTTAGATCAGATGGCAAATTGGATTTGGTGCTAGGTCTTTCCCTTTAGGTTTTACCCCAACAATGTTTTCATTAGTTTCACTCACTCTCGAAATCAAGCATTTTACAGCAGGTTGGAGCAGCCTGTATCTCAGCACAGGAATAAGGTAGGGAAGAATTCTAAGGATCATTTTGACTGCCTCCAGAAGTTAGATCAGATGGCAAATTGGATTTGGTGCTAGGTCTTTCCCTTTAGGTTTTACCCCCAACAATGTTTTCATTAGTTTCGCTCACTCTCGAAATCAAGCATTTTACAGCAGGTTGGAGCAGCCTGTATCTCAGCACAGGAATAAGGTAGGGAAGAATTCTAAGGCTCATTTTGACTGCCTCCAGAAGTTAGATCAGATGGCAAATTGGATTTGGTGCTAGGTCTTTCCCTTTAGGTTTTACCCCAACAATGTTTTTCATTAGTTTCGCTCACTCTCGAAATCAAGCATTTTACAGCAGGTTGGAGCAGCCTGTATCTCAGCACAGGAATAAGGTAGGGAAGAATTCTAAGGATCATTTTGACTGCCTCCAGAAGTTAGATCAGATGGCAAATTGGATTTGGTGCTAGGTCTTTCCCTTTAGGTTTTACCCCAACAATGTTTTCATTAGTTTCGCTCACTCTCGAAATCGAGCATTTTACAGCAGGTTGGAGCAGCCTGTATCTCAGCACAGGAATAAGGTAGGGAAGAATTCTAAGGCTCATTTTGACTGCCTCCAGAAGTTAGATCAGATGGCAAATTGGATTTGGTGCTAGGTCTTTCCCTTTAGGTTTTACCCCAACAATGTTTTCATTAGTTTCGCTCACTCTCGAAATCAAGCATTTTACAGCAGGTTGGAGCAGCCTGTATCTCAGCACAGGAATAAGGTAGGGAAGAATTCTAAGGCTCATTTTGACTGCCTCCAGAAGTTAGATCAGATGGCAAATTGGATTTGGTGCTAGGTCTTTCCCTTTAGGTTTTACCCCAACAATGTTTTCATTAGTTTCGCTCACTCTCGAAATCAAGCATTTTACAGCAGGTTGGAGCAGCCTGTATCTCAGCACAGGAATAAGGTAGGGAAGAATTCAAATGCTCATTTTGACTGCCTCCAGAAGTTAGATCAGATGGCAAATTGGATTTGGTGCTAGGTCTTTCCCTTTAGGTTTTACCCCAACAATGTTTTCATTAGTTTCGCTCACTCTCGAAATCAAGCATTTTACAGCAGGTTGGAGCAGCCTGTATCTCAGCACAGGAATAAGGTAGGGAAGAATTCTAAGGCTCATTTTGACTGCCTCCAGAAGTTAGATCAGATGGCAAATTGGATTTGGTGCTAGGTCTTTCCCTTTAGGTTTTACCCCAACAATGTTTTCATTAGTTTCGCTCACTCTCGAAATCAAGCATTTTACAGCAGGTTGGAGCAGCCTGTATCTCAGCACAGGAATAAGGTAGGGAAGAATTCAAATGCTCATTTTGACTGCCTCCAGAAGTTAGATCAGATGGCAAATTGGATTTGGTGCTAGGTCTTTCCCTTTAGGTTTTACCCCAACAATGTTTTCATTAGTTTCGCTCACTCTCGAAATCAAGCATTTTACAGCAGGTTGGAGCAGCCTGTATCTCAGCACAGGAATAAGGTAGGGAAGAATTCTAAGGCTCATTTTGACTGCCTCCAGAAGTTAGATCAGATGGCAAATTGGATTTGGTGCTAGGTCTTTCCCTTTAGGTTTTACCCCAACAATGTTTTCATTAGTTTCGCTCACTCTCGAAATCAAGCATTTTACAGCAGGTTGGAGCAGCCTGTATCTCAGCACAGGAATAAGGTAGGGAAGAATTCTAAGGCTCATTTTGACTGCCTCCAGAAGTTAGATCAGATGGCAAATTGGATTTGGTGCTAGGTCTTTCCCTTTAGGTTTTACCCCAACAATGTTTTCATTAGTTTCGCTCACTCTCGAAATCAAGCATTTTACAGCAGGTTGGAGCAGCCTGTATCTCAGCACAGGAATAAGGTAGGGAAGAATTCTAAGGCTCATTTTGACTGCCTCCAGAAGTTAGATCAGATGGCAAATTGGATTTGGTGCTAGGTCTTTCCCTTTAGGTTTTACCCCAACAATGTTTTCATTAGTTTCGCTCACTCTCGAAATCAAGCATTTTACAGCAGGTTGGAGCAGCCTGTATCTCAGCACAGGAATAAGGTAGGGAAGAATTCTAAGGCTCATTTTGACTGCCTCCAGAAGTTAGATCAGATGGCAAATTGGATTTGGTGCTAGGTCTTTCCCTTTAGGTTTTACCCCCAACAATGTTTTCATTAGTTTCGCTCACTCTCGAAATCAAGCATTTTACAGCAGGTTGGAGCAGCCTGTATCTCAGCACAGGAATAAGGTAGGGAAGAATTCTAAGGCTCATTTTGACTGCCTCCAGAAGTTAGATCAGATGGCAAATTGGATTTGGTGCTAGGTCTTTCCCTTTAGGTTTTACCCCAACAATGTTTTCATTAGTTTCGCTCACTCTCGAAATCAAGCATTTTACAGCAGGTTGGAGCAGCCTGTATCTCAGCACAGGAATAAGGTAGGGAAGAATTCTAAGGCTCATTTTGACTGCCTCCAGAAGTTAGATCAGATGGCAAATTGGATTTGGTGCTAGGTCTTTCCCTTTAGGTTTTACCCCAACAATGTTTTCATTAGTTTCGCTCACTCTCGAAATCAAGCATTTTACAGCAGGTTGGAGCAGCCTGTATCTCAGCACAGGAATAAGGTAGGGAAGAATTCTAAGGCTCATTTTGACTGCCTCCAGAAGTTAGATCAGATGGCAAATTGGATTTGGTGCTAGGTCTTTCCCTTTAGGTTTTACCCCAACAATGTTTTCATTAGTTTCGCTCACTCTCGAAATCAAGCATTTTACAGCAGGTTGGAGCAGCCTGTATCTCAGCACAGGAATAAGGTAGGGAAGAATTCTAAGGCTCATTTTGACTGCCTCCAGAAGTTAGATCAGATGGCAAATTGGATTTGGTGCTAGGTCTTTCCCTTTAGGTTTTACCCCAACAATGTTTTCATTAGTTTCGCTCACTCTCGAAATCAAGCATTTTACAGCAGGTTGGAGCAGCCTGTATCTCAGCACAGGAATAAGGTAGGGAAGAATTCTAAGGATCATTTTGACTGCCTCCAGAAGTTAGATCAGATGGCAAATTGGATTGGTGCTAGGTCTTTCCCTTTAGGTTTTACCCCAACAATGTTTTCATTAGTTTCGCTCACTCTCGAAATCAAGCATTTTACAGCAGGTTGGAGCAGCCTGTATCTCAGCACAGGAATAAGGTAGGGAAGAATTCTAAGGCTCATTTTGACTGCCTCCAGAAGTTAGATCAGATGGCAAATTGGATTTGGTGCTAGGTCTTTCCCTTTAGGTTTTACCCCAACAATGTTTTCATTAGTTTCGCTCACTCTCGAAATCAAGCATTTTACAGCAGGTTGGAGCAGCCTGTATCTCAGCACAGGAATAAGGTAGGGAAGAATTCTAAGGATCATTTTGACTGCCTCCAGAAGTTAGATCAGATGGCAAATTGGATTTGGTGCTAGGTCTTTCCCTTTAGGTTTTACCCCCAACAATGTTTTCATTAGTTTCGCTCACTCTCGAAATCAAGCATTTTACAGCAGGTTGGAGCAGCCCTGTATCTCAGCACAGGAATAAGGTAGGGAAGAATTCTAAGGATCATTTTGACTGCCTCCAGAAGTTAGATCAGATGGCAAATTGGATTTGGTGCTAGGTCTTTCCCTTTAGGTTTTACCCCAACAATGTTTTCATTAGTTTCGCTCACTCTCGAAATCAAGCATTTTACAGCAGGTTGGAGCAGCCTGTATCTCAGCACAGGAATAAGGTAGGGAAGAATTCTAAGGATCATTTTGACTGCCTCCAGAAGTTAGATCAGATGGCAAATTGGATTTGGTGCTAGGTCTTTCCCTTTAGGTTTTACCCCAACAATGTTTTCATTAGTTTCGCTCACTCTCGAAATCAAGCATTTTACAGCAGGTTGGAGCAGCCTGTATCTCAGCACAGGAATAAGGTAGGGAAGAATTCTAAGGCTCATTTTGACTGCCTCCAGAAGTTAGATCAGATGGCAAATTGGATTTGGTGCTAGGTCTTTCCCTTTAGGTTTTACCCCAACAATGTTTTCATTAGTTTCGCTCACTCTCGAAATCAAGCATTTTACAGCAGGTTGGAGCAGCCTGTATCTCAGCACAGGAATAAGGTAGGGAAGAATTCTAAGGATCATTTTGACTGCCTCCAGAAGTTAGATCAGATGGCAAATTGGATTTGGTGCTAGGTCTTTCCCTTTAGGTTTTACCCCAACAATGTTTTCATTAGTTTTGCTCACTCTCGAAATCAAGCATTTTACAGCAGGTTGGAGCAGCCTGTATCTCAGCACAGGAATAAGGTAGGGAAGAATTCTAAGGCTCATTTTGACTGCCTCCAGAAGTTAGATCAGATGGCAAATTGGATTTGGTGCTAGGTCTTTCCCTTTAGGTTTTACCCCAACAATGTTTTCATTAGTTTCGCTCACTCTTGAAATCAAGCATTTTACAGCAGGTTGGAGGCAGCCTGTATCTCAGCACAGGAATAAGGTAGGGAAGAATTCTAAGGATCATTTTGACTGCCTCCAGAAGTTAGATCAGATGGCAAATTGGATTTGGTGCTAGGTCTTTCCCTTTAGGTTTTACCCCAACAATGTTTTCATTAGTTTCGCTCACTCTCGAAATCAAGCATTTTACAGCAGGTTGGAGCAGCCTGTATCTCAGCACAGGAATAAGGTAGGGAAGAATTCTAAGGCTCATTTTTGACTGCCTCCAGAAGTTAGATCAGATGGCAAATTGGATTTGGTGCTAGGTCTTTCCCTTTAGGTTTTACCCCCAACAATGTTTTCATTAGTTTCGCTCACTCTCGAAATCAAGCATTTTACAGCAGGTTGGAGCAGCCTGTATCTCAGCACAGGAATAAGGTAGGGAAGAATTCTAAGGATCATTTTGACTGCCTCCAGAAGTTAGATCAGATGGCAAATTGGATTTGGGTGCTAGGTCTTTCCCTTTAGGTTTTACCCCAACAATGTTTTCATTAGTTTCGCTCACTCTCGAAATCGAGCATTTTACAGCAGGTTGGAGCAGCCTGTATCTCAGCACAGGAATAAGGTAGGGAAGAATTCTAAGGCTCATTTTGACTGCCTCCAGAAGTTAGATCAGATGGCAAATTGGATTTGGTGCTAGGTCTTTCCCTTTAGGTTTTACCCCCAACAATGTTTTCATTAGTTTCGCTCACTCTCGAAATCAAGCATTTTACAGCAGGTTGGAGCAGCCTGTATCTCAGCACAGGAATAAGGTAGGGAAGAATTCTAAGGCTCATTTTGACTGCCTCCAGAAGTTAGATCAGATGGCAAATTGGATTTGGTGCTAGGTCTTTCCCTTTAGGTTTTACCCCAACAATGTTTTCATTAGTTTCGCTCACTCTCGAAATCAAGCATTTTACAGCAGGTTGGAGCAGCCTGTATCTCAGCACAGGAATAAGGTAGGGAAGAATTCAAATGCTCATTTTGACTGCCTCCAGAAGTTAGATCAGATGGCAAATTGGATTTGGTGCTAGGTCTTTCCCTTTAGGTTTTACCCCAACAATGTTTTCATTAGTTTCGCTCACTCTCGAAATCAAGCATTTTACAGCAGGTTGGAGCAGCCTGTATCTCAGCACAGGAATAAGGTAGGGAAGAATTCCTAAGGCTCATTTTGACTGCCTCCAGAAGTTAGATCAGATGGCAAATTGGATTTGGTGCTAGGTCTTTCCCTTTAGGTTTTACCCCAACAATGTTTTCATTAGTTTCGCTCACTCTCGAAAATCAAGCATTTACAGCAGGTTGGAGCAGCCTGTATCTCAGCACAGGAATAAGGTAGGGAAGAATTCAAATGCTCATTTTGACTGCCTCCAGAAGTTAGATCAGATGGCAAATTGGATTTGGTGCTAGGTCTTTCCCTTTAGGTTTTTACCCCAACAATGTTTTCATTAGTTTCGCTCACTCTCGAAATCAAGCATTTTACAGCAGGTTGGAGCAGCCTGTATCTCAGCACAGGAATAAGGTAGGGAAGAATTCTAAGGCTCATTTTGACTGCCTCCAGAAGTTAGATCAGATGGCAAATTGGATTTGGTGCTAGGTCTTTCCCTTTAGGTTTTACCCCAACAATGTTTTCATTAGTTTCGCTCACTCTCGAAATCAAGCATTTTACAGCAGGTTGGAGCAGCCTGTATCTCAGCACAGGAATAAGGTAGGGAAGAATTCTAAGGCTCATTTTGACTGCCTCCAGAAGTTAGATCAGATGGCAAATTGGATTTGGTGCTAGGTCTTTCCCTTTAGGTTTTACCCCAACAATGTTTTCATTAGTTTCGCTCACTCTCGAAATCAAGCATTTTACAGCAGGTTGGAGCAGCCTGTATCTCAGCACAGGAATAAGGTAGGGAAGAATTCTAAGGCTCATTTTGACTGCCTCCAGAAGTTAGATCAGATGGCAAATTGGATTTGGTGCTAGGTCTTTCCCTTTAGGTTTTACCCCAACAATGTTTTCATTAGTTTCGCTCACTCTCGAAATCAAGCATTTTACAGCAGGTTGGAGCAGCCTGTATCTCAGCACAGGAATAAGGTAGGGAAGAATTCTAAGGCTCATTTTGACTGCCTCCAGAAGTTAGATCAGATGGCAAATTGGATTTGGTGCTAGGTCTTTCCCTTTAGGTTTTACCCCAACAATGTTTTCATTAGTTTCGCTCACTCTCGAAATCAAGCATTTTACAGCAGGTTGGAGCAGCCTGTATCTCAGCACAGGAATAAGGTAGGGAAGAATTCTAAGGCTCATTTTGACTGCCTCCAGAAGTTAGATCAGATGGCAAATTGGATTTGGTGCTAGGTCTTTCCCTTTAGGTTTTACCCCAACAATGTTTTCATTAGTTTCGCTCACTCTCGAAATCAAGCATTTTACAGCAGGTTGGAGCAGCCTGTATCTCAGCACAGGAATAAGGTAGGGAAGAATTCTAAGGCTCATTTTGACTGCCTCCAGAAGTTAGATCAGATGGCAAATTGGATTTGGTGCTAGGTCTTTCCCTTTAGGTTTTACCCCAACAATGTTTTCATTAGTTTCGCTCACTCTCGAAATCAAGCATTTTACAGCAGGTTGGAGCAGCCTGTATCTCAGCACAGGAATAAGGTAGGGAAGAATTCTAAGGCTCATTTTGACTGCCTCCAGAAGTTAGATCAGATGGCAAATTGGATTTGGTGCTAGGTCTTTCCCTTTAGGTTTTACCCCAACAATGTTTTCATTAGTTTCGCTCACTCTCGAAATCAAGCATTTTACAGCAGGTTGGAGCAGCCTGTATCTCAGCACAGGAATAAGGTAGGGAAGAATTCTAAGGCTCATTTTGACTGCCTCCAGAAGTTAGATCAGATGGCAAATTGGATTTGGTGCTAGGTCTTTCCCTTTAGGTTTTACCCCAACAATGTTTTCATTAGTTTCGCTCACTCTCGAAATCAAGCATTTTACAGCAGGTTGGAGCAGCCTGTATCTCAGCACAGGAATAAAGGTAGGGAAGAATTCTAAGGATCATTTTGACTGCCTCCAGAAGTTAGATCAGATGGCAAATTGGATTTGGTGCTAGGTCTTTCCCTTTAGGTTTTACCCCAACAATGTTTTCATTAGTTTCGCTCACTCTCGAAATCAAGCATTTTACAGCAGGTTGGAGCAGCCTGTATCTCAGCACAGGAATAAGGTAGGGAAGAATTCTAAGGCTCATTTTGACTGCCTCCAGAAGTTAGATCAGATGGCAAATTGGATTTGGTGCTAGGTCTTTCCCTTTAGGTTTTACCCCAACAATGTTTTTCATTAGTTTCGCTCACTCTCGAAATCAGCATTTTACAGCAGGTTGGAGCAGCCTGTATCTCAGCACAGGAATAAGGTAGGGGAAGAATTCTAAGGATCATTTTGACTGCCTCCAGAAGTTAGATCAGATGGCAAATTGGATTTGGTGCTAGGTCTTTCCCTTTAGGTTTTACCCCAACAATGTTTTCATTAGTTTCGCTCACTCTCGAAATCAAGCATTTTACAGCAGGTTGGAGCAGCCTGTATCTCAGCACAGGAATAAGGTAGGGAAGAATTCTAAGGATCATTTTGACTGCCTCCAGAAGTTAGATCAGATGGCAAATTGGATTTGGTGCTAGGTCTTTCCCTTTAGGTTTTACCCCAACAATGTTTTCATTAGTTTCGCTCACTCTCGAAATCAAGCATTTTACAGCAGGTTGGAGCAGCCTGTATCTCAGCACAGGAATAAGGTAGGGGAAGAATTCTAAGGCTCATTT